>NW_020950417.1:3857784-4030337 GCF_900497805.2 Vombatus ursinus | reverse complement strand
TAATATACCCTACATTTCTTTTGTACCACTTAAGCATCTTTCATAGTCCTAAGAACACAATGGGCGGTTAAATACATTTTTAATTGACAGTTTCTCCCATGTCTTATGTCTGGGACTATGAAAAACTTTATAGATGTACTTGTCTTGGTAGAAATGCTTGAGACTGGAATCCATAATTCCTTTTCTATAGATTTATTAGATATTATATAGAAAACAAAAATAACATTTGTTCTGTTATTTAAAATTGTACCGGGACTATTTCTTAACCAATATAAACTACATGTCTATTAAAAATAAGTTTCAGGTCAGCTAAGTGGCACAGTGGATCTGAGTTCAAGTCTGGCCTCAGATACATAATATTAGCTGTGTGACTCTGAGTAAGTCACTTAACCACAATTGCCTAACTAAAAACAAATAAATAAATAAATAAACAATAAATTTCAACAATGTGGAGAAGGTTACTGGTGCCAGAGACTAGTTAACGTGATATTATCAAAGAGATGCACCAACATGAAGATAATGGTTTGTACTTTCTTTTTAATTAAGGATAGTTGCAAAACTATCAAATTAACTGAATGAAGAGAAGAAACTTAAAACACTTGATAAAATATATTTTATTTTAGTAAAATTATAATTTTTTTTTATCTTATACAGACGTAGGTAAGATGTGTCTTTACTTTTTTGGAAGAAGAATATACCTCAGCCCACATATGTTTGCATGCAAATAAATTGTACTGACTATATATTTCTGTCTGTATATTAATATATATTCACAGAGCTTCTTAAACTTTTTCAACTCATGATCAATCACAACCCACAGTTTAAGAAGCACTGAATATAACATGTATAAGCATATGACATAATTCATATATAGGTATATATACATATATGCAGTGTGTGTGTGTGTGTGTGTGTGTGTGTGTGTGTATGTAGCAAAGGGACTGGCCAGTGAGGGCCAGTCATGGAAGCATGTATATAGGCAACCTATTTCTGGAAGTAGGTGATCACATGGAATGTGGGGGATGAGCTCTAAACTTCAGTCTATGTGCAATCTGCTCTGCCTGGTAGTCACCCACCTAGAAGTTCAGGAAATTTGCTTCCAGAAAAGCAGAATGGAGTACCACTTCATATCATGCACAGAAATTCTCTGCCATCTTACTGATTGGTGATGGAAAGCTTTTTAATTGACTTCTGAGCTAGAACTGAGTATGCATGCAAAAGATAGAGATAGGCTCAATCTCTTTTTCCTTGCTGCTGGCCATGAAGTATAAGGATGATTCTCTTTGGCCAGTGAGATGAAGGTGGCTGCTTTTTCTGCCTTCTACCCACTGTGGACCAACAGTGAATACTTAACCCTCTATGCAAACCTGTGTCTGGAACGGGGTCACCTCCTTTTTGTCTTTCATTTATTATAGGCCCTTGTGAAACTTGAAATTTCAGAGAAGCAGAGGTATGCTTATACCTAGGCAATACAGTGGATAGAGTGTTGGGCCTGGAGTCAGGAAGACCTGAATTCAAATCCGACCTCAGATAATGACTAGCCCTGTGACTCTGAACAACTAATTTAGCCTCTGCCTCCTCAATTTCCTTAACTATAAAATGGGTTTCATAATAGCACCTATTGCACAAGATTGTTGTGAGGATCAAATGAAATGATATTTTTAAAACACTAAATGCTTAGGCATTAAATAAATGCTTATTCTCCTGTTCCCTTCCCCCACTTGCCTCACAACAGTTATGAGATCAGTAATGCAGATATTTTTACACCCATTTTACGATACTGAAATGGAAGATAAGAAAGTTTGGTTAATTTGGCCAATACACACAGCTAGTAAGGGATGGATTCGGGACTCAAACTCATGACTCCAACTTCAGTGCCCATTCCATTATACCACATTGCCTCTCAATCAAGAACCCTGAAATTGGATGGAATAGCTAACCCACTCAGGGACCCAATAATATCATTAGGAAGAGATAGTGTGAATGGACACTTCTCCATACATTTTCGTGGGCTCAATAAATATTTTCTGGGGCCTCATTAGGACAAAAATCTTGCATAAGGAGATGACTTCTACTTAAAACCATTTTATACCTGGTTTTGCTAAGATCTTGGGTATTCAGCTTGTCTGACTGGGAAGACTAAGTAAAGGACTTCATGAATACTCTGAGACTGGATGCACTAGAGTATTCCAAACCCAGCACCTCCTCCTTTTTTTAACCACTAAGCCACCCCTTGCTTAAACAGCATACCCATATATTCCAGTGGAATATGCTTTCGAATGAACGGAACTTCTGAGCACACCACCTCGACGTGTCACTGAAATGATCCATTTTATAGCTAATGGTTTGCTTTTAAAGAATTTTCATTTGGCATTCAGGTTATCAAAGATATCATCTCGAATGGAATGAGAATGGAAAGACATATTAAACTGACTACAGTCCTTTTCCTGCCAGAGATAAGTATTCAGTAAATCCAAGGCTACAATTCCATTTAAAACAGAACAGAATGAGTTTCATGTTTGAAAGAAATAGTTAGGAAATGCTATGGTTGTAATTTGTCAGCATCACTGACTTCAGCGCTGCTAGTACAGATGATGAAAATCAGTTTTTAAAGCAATTAACAAACTCATGCAAAATCCTTTAAATATCACAGGTTGAGGTTCTGCAAAGACTTGAGGAAAAAACATTAAGTATTCTGAAGAAAGGAAAAAAAGTGCAGAACTCCAAATCAACAGCACTTCTCTCCTTTTTCTGTTCCCAAGTTATTCTGCTTTAGTGATTTTGGTAAAACTCCAGCCACCCAAGGCTTCAGTGCCAGTCTAATAACATTGGTATTCTACATTAGTTGGACAAAGTTTTTGGAAGAAATAACTATTTTAATTTTATGTCTGGATAGCAAAGAAAAAAAAATATCCCATGGTTGTAGCATACCTACTGTAAAAATCTTTTCTGCATTTAAGATTTTAAATTAATCAAGAATACATGCACAAATATATTGGATCTCAGCAACATATAATTTTGGAACTGGAAGAGTGCTTAGAGATCAATTAGTCCAATCCTCTTATTTTGCAGATGGGCAAACTGAGGCTTAGAGATATTTAATGACTTGCCCAAGTGCACAGAGGAGGTAAGCTGCAGATAGAAGACTTCAAAACCAGGTCTCTGCCTCCAAATCCACTGCTCTTTCAGTTGCCTTGTATATCATAAGCATTTATGAAACTTCTATAATGCCTATATAACTTTGCTAAGATCTGACTAAGAAATAATGTTGAGAAGACATTGTAGGACTTATGGCTTCATTGTGAATCACCTAGGAAGAGAAGAAACTCATTAACCAACCCACAAACATTTATTAAGTGCTTACTGTGTTCAAACCTTGTGCTAGGTGCTGAAGATACTACATCAGACAGAGATGGAAAGAAATAGAGACAAAAGAGAGAGACACAGACAGAAAGACAGGCATACAGAGAGAGAGACAGAGACAGAGAGAGAGAGAGAGACAGATAGATTTGAAAGTAAAACTATTTTGTATAAAAAGAAAAAAATGACCCTAGTTGCTCATTTCAGAATCTTCTGTCATATGGACTGGTAGGAGAATCACAAGACCTAGAGCCAGAGTGCAATTTAAAATTAACCTAGTTCAAACTCCTCACTTTAGGGATGAGGAGATGGAGACCTGGAGAAGTTAAGTGAATTACCAGCAGTCACACACATAATTATGTAGCTTATCTGGTATTGAAACCTAGAATTCAAATCCAATGATCATTATATTGCATATATTGTAGAATGCATTTTCACCTCAAAAATGAGGACAAGTTACTCTGGGTTTAGAATAATACATGTTATACATATAAATAGCTGTGTTACCCACAAGTCTTCTATGTCATCATCTTATCAATAACTGTCACCCATTTTTTTCTGTTTTTTTTTCCCCTCCACTTTATTACACAGGCTTTCCAGAAATTTTTTAGCCTGGTATGGCACCTAGATCCTTTTATAATGTACTAGATACTTTTATTACAATATTTTGCCTTTTTGGCTTCTATAGCATAAATTAGGTTTTAGTTTGAAATGTAGCAATTATATCTCAGGTATCCCTAATTACATTTCAATTAGATAGTGCTAACTATACAATAGAAATGAGAATTTCAAGAGGCATTGCTCCTTTGCTCTGAAGTTTTAACTTAGAATATTTTTTTCCAATTGATTCAGAGGCAACAGCTGAAATTCCTCCCAGAGTTATAAGTTGCATGGATAAAGTCTAGCTACTAACACTTTTTTTTAAATAGTGTGACTCAGGGTTTCCTTGATGCTACTGTACCTTTCATTGGGTCATCTATCCCAGGCTTATAAAGGGCCTAGTCCTTGGCAGGAGAAAAGATCATTATTTACACTGAATTGAGGCTTCATCCTTTCAAGTATAATAATTTTCCAAGTCTGATTAGAACAAACAGTGGTTGCTGCCTGGGCCCAGGATTCCAGAAGAAGGCATTTTCCCAAAATTCTGACGATCTTTCTGGGCACCCTATCTAAAAACAAACAAACAAAGGAATGGATTACCTGATTCCTTCTTGCTCTAACATTCAATAATTCTAAAGGGTGAGTGCACTTTTGTTATTCTTCTCCCAAAAGCTTTTTAAGGGGAATACCAAAGAGTTGTGGGGTGTTGGGTTGAAAGTTTCCCTAGGCCTCACCATAGGTCCTAAGGGTCCCCACTGTTATATTCATTCCATCATGGTTAACCATATGTGTAAGGGGAGGGAAAGACAACAAAATTTGAGTTTTGACTGTATTTATTCAATTAAAAAATAAGCCCCTACTGT
The DNA here is from genome assembly GCF_900497805.2 of Vombatus ursinus. Classification (NCBI taxonomy): domain Eukaryota; kingdom Metazoa; phylum Chordata; class Mammalia; order Diprotodontia; family Vombatidae; genus Vombatus; species Vombatus ursinus. Next base: position 4,025,514 of record NW_020950417.1, on the reverse strand, counting down.
GTACAAGGACAGGGTGCTAAATGAAAATAAAGCAAATTCTTAAGTATTAGATCTGCAGAACAATACAGAGAAACATCCCAGTATCCTAAAGTGGTTGAGGCGGTTCATGATTGGTCATGTTTTGCAATTGTGAAAATTATAGTATCTTAAAGTTCTCATTGGTCATCTGGTCATCCTATTCATATTTAAGGAATAGTCCACTATCTGAAAATGTTCAACTGAATAACTGATGCTTGTTAACAAATTCACAGAGGGAAGATGGTGAGGCAAAGGCAGGGAATTGCCTGAGATTTCCCAAGTTTCCCTCCAAACAGCATTAATTTCAATTACCTCAAAAATTTAATACCTCAAAACAAATTCTGGAGTGGGAGAATCAACAAAAAGTTGGGGTTAAACAATTCTCCAGCTCAAGACAACTTTAGAGGTTTGTAGGAAAGTCTGTCTCATGGCAGTCAGAATGGACCACAGTCCAGTGTGTATTGTGCCAGGGCAGCAGAGCTCAGCAAGTCAGGACCAGGTTAGGGGGTTACTGAATCAGTGGAGGTGGCTTCTGGGGCTCTCAGCTCACAGACTGTAAGGAGTTTGGACAGCAGATCAGAAGGAGATTACAGGGGACCCTTTGCTGGCACTGGGAACAAGACTCTATTGCATTGCCCATACATGATTCCAGGTCATAGTACTTGGGTAAGATCTTGAACAGTGACACTAGTCACAGTTCAAGAGTGGTAAAGAGTGGTTTTGGTCTCTCAGATACCAGAGCAAAGGCCGTGAGAGCAGTAAGCTCTTCTTACACCATGCCATCTTGGAAGAGCTAAAAAGTTACAAGTCCCCAAAACTGGCTCTGAAAATAGAAGCATGAAAAACATAAAGCTTGGGATAGTGTCCTCTCAACCTCAGCAGCAGGGCCAAACTTTAAAATTAAAAATCAAGAAATAGGCTAGAAAAATGGGTAAACAATAACAACAACAACAACAACAAAAGAACCTATCCATAGAAACTTACTATGGTGACAGGGAAGATCAAAACACAAACTCAGAAGAAGACAAGGAAATCAAAGCAGCTATATGCAAATCCTCAAAGAAAAATGTGAATTAGTCTCAGGCCATGGAAGAACTCAAAAAGATTTTAAAAAATCAAATAAGAGAGGCAGAGGAAAAATTATAAAAAGAAATTAGTGATGCAAGAAAATCATGAAAAAGAGCCAACAGCTTGGTAAAGGAGGCACAAAAAATACTAAAGAAAATAATATATTAAAAATAGGCCAATATTAAAAAGAGGCAAAACTCCACTGAAGAGGAAAACTCTGTAAAAGGCAGAATTGGCCAAATGGGAAAAAGAGGTACAAAAATTCAATGAAGAAAAGAACTTAAAAAGTAGAATTAGCCAAATGGAAAAACAGGTACAAAAGCTCACTAAAGAAAATAATTCCTTAAAAATCGGAATTGGGGAAATAAAAGCTAATGAATTCAGAAGACATCAAGTAACAATAAAACAAAATCAAAAGAATGAAAAATAGAAGAAAATGTGAAATATCTCATTAAAAACAAGTAATCTGAATAAATCATTTGAGAAAGATAATTTAAGAATCATTGGACTTCCATGATAAAAAAGCCTGCACATTGTATTTCAAGAAATTATCAAGGAAAACAAAAAAAAATCCACCAATCACCTCATGAAAGAGATCCCAAAATGAAAACTTCTAAGAATATTACAGCCAAATTCCAGAGATCCTAGGTCAAGGAGAAAATATTGCAAGCAGCCAGAAAGAAAAAAAATCATATCATGGAGCCACAGTCATGATAACACAATATTTAGCAGTTTCTACATTAAAGGGTCATAAGGTCTTGAAATATGATATTCTGGAGGGCAAAGGAGCTAGGATTACAACCAAGAATAACCTATCCAGAAACAACTGAGTATATCCTTGCAGTGGAAAAATGGATATTTAATGAAATTGAAGACTTTTAAGCATTCCTGATGAAAAGAACAGAGCTGAATAGAAAATTTGACTTTCAAATATAAGACTCAAGAGTAAAAAGGTAAATAAGAAAGAAAAATCATAAGGGATTGAATAAGTTTAAACTATTTACATTCCTAAATGGGAAGATGATACTTGTAACTCTTCAGAACTTAATCAATGTTAGGGCAGTTAAAAGGAATGTAGATAGACAGAAGCATAAGTGTGAGCTGACTATGATGGAACAATATCCAAAAACATAAATAAAAAAGGGGTGAGAAATAGGGATGCATTAGAAGAATGGAAAAGGGAGAGATAAAATGGGGACAACCTATCTCACTTAAAAGAGGCAAGAAAGAGTTTTTGCAGTAGAGGGGGGGAAAACAGGGTGGCAAAAAATGTTTGAACCTTATTCTCATTAGAATTGGCTTAGAGAAGGAATAGCATACACACTCAGTTGGATATAGAAATCTATCTTACCCTATGGGAAGTAGTAGGGGAAAGAGAAAAGAGAAGGGAAGGTATGACAGAAGAAAAGTCAGATTGGGGAAGGGAATGGTCAGAAGCAAAATGCTGTTGAGGAGGGAGAGGGTGAAAAGAGAAAGAGAGTTGGATAAACAGGAAGAAAAAGCAGGGTGGAGGAAATACACAGTTATCATAACTGTAATTGTGAATGGGATGAACTAACCCCTAAAAAGCAAGCAGACAGCAGAGTGCATTAAAAACCATAATCCTGCAATGTGTTGTTTACAAAAAACACACTAGAAACAGAGAGAGAGCACAAAGTAAAGATTAGAGGCTGAAACAGATTCTATTACACTTCAGTTGAGGTTTAAAAAAAAATGCAAAGTTGGCGATCATGATCTCAGACAAAGCAAAAGCAAAAATAGATCTAATTAAAGGAGATAAACAGGGAAACTATGTTTTGCTAAAAGGTACCATAGAAAATGAAGTAGTATCAATGCTAAACATATCTGCAACAAATGATATAATCCTCAGGTTCTTGAAGGAAAAGTTAAGTGAGTTACAGGAGGAAATAGATAGTAAGTGAAATTATACAAGTAGGGGCCCTCAACTTTCACCTCTCAGAGCTAGATAAATCTAACAAATATAAACAAGAAAGAAGTTAGAGAGGTGAATAGAATTTTATGTGAAGGGTGGAGCCAAGATGGTGGAGTAAAAGCAGTTACTGGCTTGAGCTCTCCCCCAAACCCCTCCAAATACCTATAAAAATGGCTCTAAACAAATTCTAAATCAGCATAACCCACAAAAAGACAAAGCAAAACAAATTTCCAGCCCAAGACAGCCTGGATGGTTGATCGGAGAGGTGTATCATGCCAGGCTGGGAGAGGAACGCAGTTTGGCATGGGTGCGCAGGCCGCAGTGAAACTGGAGCAGGCCTCAGAGGGCTAAGCAGCTGTGGTGGTTTCCAGACTTCTCAACCCACGAATACCAAAGACAATTTAGAAGGTCAGTGGCAAAAGTCTGTTTCTATAGTGAGAGAGAAGTGTGGGGTCCCAGCCCCATTCCCTGAGCTCAGCCTGGGATGGTGGTTGCCTCCTGAGCTTCTGGCTCACAGACTAAGGGGGAATTGAGTGGATGATCAGAGGGAGATTGCAGGGATCTCTCTGCTGGTGCAAGAGTCTCTTGCTTTGCCCATGCTTGGATATGGGTCATAGTTCTGGGTGGTTGTCCTGGGGCAAGGAGGAGTGCTGGTCCAGTGGAGCTTGTAGTGTCTGTGGACAGGAAATCCTCCTCACAGTTACAAGACAGAAAAGAGTTGTTGTGGTCACCCATAGACCAGAGGACATGCCAGGGGAGGAGTAAACACCTTACCCTTGATCATAGCACCTTGGAAGAACTGAAAATTTACAGGTTCCTAGAAATATCTCTGAAAACAGCCGCACAAAACCCCCAAAGCTTGGAACAGTACATTCCCCACACTGGAAACAGACCCCTACCTTAACAAAGAGTTTATAACTCAAATAATTGACCAGGATCATGAGCAAGCAGTGCAAAAAGAGTCAGACTATATTATCTTACTTTGGTGACAAAGAAGATCAAAACACACAACAAGAAGAAGACAACAAAGCCAAAGCTCCTACATCCAAAGCCTCCAAGAAAAATATGAACTGATTCTAGGCCATGGAAGAGCTCAAAAAGGATTTTGAGAAACAAGTAAGAGAAGTAGAGGAAAACTGAGAGTAGTGCTAAAGGAGACCCAAAAAAATACTGAAGAAAATAACACCTTAAAAAATAGCCTAACCCAAATGGCAAAAGAAGTCCAAAAAGTCAATGACAAGAATGTCCTAAAAAGCAAAACTGGCCAAATGGAAAAGGAAGTCCAAAAGCTTACTGAAGAAAATACTTCCTTAAAAATTAGAATGGAGCAATTGGAAGCTAGCAACTATATGAGAAATCAAGGCACTGTAAGACTAATCCCAAAGAATGAAAAGTTAGAAGAGAATGTGAAATATCTCATTGGAAAAACAACTTACCTGGAAAAAAGATTCAGGAGAGAGAACTTAAAAATTATTGGACTATCTGAAAGCCATGATCAGAAAAAGAACCTAAACATCATCTTTCAAAAAATTATCAAGGAAAACTGCCTTGATATTTTAGAACCAGAGGGCAAAATAGAAATTGAAAAAATCCACCGATCACCTCTTAAAAGAGATCCTCGAGGGAAAACTAGGAATATTGTAGCCCAATTCCAGAATTCCCAGGTTAAGGAGAAAATGGCGCAAGCAGCCAGAAAGAAACAATTCAAGTATTGTGGAAACACAATCAGGATAACACAAGATTTAGCAGCTTCTCCATTAAGGGACCAAAGGGCATAGAGTATGATATTTTGGAAGGCAAACAAGATAGGATTACAACCAATAATCACCTACCCAGGAAAACTGAGTATAATCCTTCAGGATTATTCAATGAAATAGGGGACTTTCAAGCATTCCTGAGGAAAAGACCAGAGCTGAATATAAAATTTGACTTTCATATACAAGACTCAAGTGAAACATGGAAGAGGTAAACAGGAAAGAGAAATCATAAGAGACTTATTAAGGTTGAACTGTTTATATTCCTGCAGGGAAAGATGATATTTGTAACTCATGAGTCCTTTGTCAGTATTAGGGTAGTGGGAAGAAAAAATTATATGTATGTATAGATAGATAGAGGGCACAGGATGAGTTGAAGATAAAGGGGTGATATCTGGAAAATAAAATTAAGGGGTGAGAGAGGATTATATCGGGAGAAGGAGAAAGAGAGAAGTGGAATGGGGTAAATTATCTCACATGAAACAGTCAAGAAAAGGCTTTTACAGTGGAGAGGAAATGGGGGAAGGTGAGAGGGAATGTGTGAATCTTATTCTCATAGGATTTGGTTTGAGGAGGGAATAACATACACAATGGGGTATGGAAATCTATCTTACCCTACAGGAAAATAAGGGGAGAAGGGGACAAAAGAGCAGGGGGTTGATAGAGGGGTGATCAGATTGGGGGATGGGATAATCAAAAGCAAACAGTTCTGAGGAGGGACAGAGTCAAAAGAGAGAATAGAATAAATGGGGGGTAGGATAGGATGAAGGGAAATATACTTAGTTTTTTTCACTACATGATTACTATGAAAGTGTTTTGCATGACTACACATCTATAACTTATATGGAGTTGCTTGCCTTTTCAATGAGAGTGGGTGGGGAGGGATGAGGGGAGAAAATTTGTAACCCAAAGTTTTAAAAACACATTACAAAAATAAAAAATAAAAATAAATTAAAAATAGAAAAAAATTAAAAAAAAGAATTTCACACGAGTCCTCTGGAGAAAATTGAATGGGAATAAAAAGGAATATAATTTTTGCTCAGTTGTACATGACACCTATTCAAAAATTGACTATGTATTGGGGCATAAAACCTCACAACCAAATGTAGAAAAGAAGAAATATTAAATCCACCCTTCATAATGCAACAAAAATTACATTTAATAAAGGGCCATGGAAACATAGATTTAAAATTGATTGAAAACTAAATAATCCAATCCTAAAGAATGAGTGGGTCAAAGAACATGGCATAGAAACAATTAATATTTCCATTAATGAGATTGACAGCAATAAGGCAACATTCCAAAATTTGTGGGATGCAGTCAAAGTAGTACTTAGGGGAAAAATTATATCTCTAAGCACATACATCCATAAAAGAGAGAAAGGCAAGATCAATGAATTGTGTATGCAACTATTAAAAAAATGTAGGAAAAGAATAAATTAAAAGTTCCTAATTAGGCACCAAAATGGAAATCCTGAAAATCAAAGGAGATTGATAAAATTAAAAATAAGAAAACCATTGAACAAATAAATAAAACTATGATCTTGTTTTATGAAAAAAACAGTAAAATAGATAAACCATTGATTAATTTTATTTAAAAAAGGAAAAAGAGAAAACCAAATTACCAATATCAAAAACCAAAAGTGCAATTTGACCATCAGTGAAGATGAAATTAAAGAAATTATTAGGAACTATTTTTCCCAATTATATCTTCATTACCCAGTGGGATTTTTGGCAAAGTACAATACTTATTCCTATTAAAAACACTAGAAAGCAAAGGAATAAATGGAACTTTCCTTAAAATGATAAGTAGTTTCTATCTAAAAGTATCAGCAGCAAGCATCATCTACAATGGGGATATCCTAGAAGCCTTTCCAATAACATCAGGGGTGAAGCAAAGATGCCCATTATCACCAACATTATTCAATATTGCACTAGAAATGCTAGTTATAAAAATAAAAGGAGAAAAACATTAAGCAATCGGAATAGTCAACGGGGAAACAAAACTATTACGCTTTGTAGATGATGTGATGGTATACTTGGATAATCCTGAAAAAGCAAGTGAAACAACTAGCTGAACTAATTAATGACTTTAGCAAAGGTACAGGATATAAAATAAACCCACATAAAACAAATTCACAGAGGACCTTCAGTATTCCTTTGAGTCTCTAGGTCTGATGCTGACTGAAGGACATTTTTCTGTGAAACATCCATTCTGCTGTCCCTATCTGAGCATATCTAATTTTGTGGTTTGTACACAGGGAGCCAACTCTTTTCTACCCTAATAGCCACACTCTTAATTTCCAATTCAGACAAACAGATTTTGCAGCTTACATGAACCAAAACAAGAGGTAATGCTTTATTAAGATCTTAATTCCCTTTAGTTCTAGAAATGCATTTCAAATATAGTACATTTGTTATTGTGTATAGTTAGAGCTCTTGCATGTTGTATTCATTATTTTTGAATATTTTTGGATATTGAATGTGCTCAATTATTGAATAAAACTAATCATGGAGAGATGGTACAGCAAGGAAAGAGACTTTGAGTAGTGAAAACATTTGGTTTTTCTTTCAAACTCCATTTAAAGGAGGAATTTAGGATTTTTCTGATCTTTTGTATTTATTTATTTCTACAATGATTGTGAATGTATTTATTATTTGCCTGCACTTTTTTCACTTTTCAAGAAGGTCAAAATTTTTATACTCTCATTTATTTGTCAACATTTTTAAAAATTCACACACATACACACACAATTAGAGTTAGGAAGACCCGGGTTCAAATCTCTTTTCTGATATATACAGGTTCTATGATGCTTGGAAAGTTATTCAACAGCTCAGTGCTCCAAAAAACTATCTAAAACTGTAAATTACAGATAAAATGCCCACTTGAATTTTAAAGGCAGTTTCATGGCAGGAGATCTCCTAAATCAAAGAAATCATAGGAACAGTAAACAAAAACAAAGAGAGTAGGGAGAGCTTTAAAAATCAAGAGGAGATTTGGTTGGAGGTGCACACTTGGAGTTAAAAAAAATTGTTGGGTTTTGAAGTGGGGTCACTGGGAGTCAGGGGTGGGAGAGAGAAAGATTGTTGTTGATGCAACGTAAAATTATGGATTTAGAGCTATAAGTATTTTAATAAATCAGTAAGTATTAATTAAATATCTATTATATGCCAGGAATGGTGCTGACCTGTGGGGATACAATGATTAAAAAATGATCACAGTTCTCTAGGAGATTATTTTCTCAAGCCTCAAATGTACAAAAATATTAATAAAAGCTCCTTTGCTTAAGAACTAGAAACTACAACTTTCAGGGATGGAGTCAAGATGGTAAAATAAAGTGCTCAGCTGAGATATCCCAACATTTCCCTACAAACAACAGTAAAATAACCCCTCAAATCAAAATCTGGAGTGGCAGAGCCAATCAAAGGTCTGAGAAAGACATTCTTCCAGCCCAAGGAAACTTAGGAAGTTGGAAAGAGATATCTGTGACATGGGGATGGAAGATGACCTGGAGGGCATATGTATGAAACACCAGTAAAGGGACAAGGTGATAGTAATAGAATCAACAAAAGTTTTGGAAGCTTTCGAGCCAGAGATGGTAAGGGAATCTAGCATCCAGTTAAAAAGATATTGAATGGGACCCCTGTGCTAGCACTAGACATAGGATCAGCCATTGTTTGGAAACTCTATTGCCTATATCCATTTCTGAGTCATAGTTCAAGGGTAGAGAGAAACATTTTTAGTCAAAAGAGAGAGAAAGGTCTGAGACACTGTATTATACCTTTTGGTCACAAAGGATCAGGGGATCATGGACTCCAAGGAACAAAATCACTTTCAAATCCAAGTGAACAGTATCAATTATGATCCCAAGAGATCAGGGTCTCTTCCTGGACAAAGACCAAAGTGCAGACTAGGAGAACAGTGACCACACCCCTTCCCAGATCATTACCTTGGAAGCACTGAAAAATTCCAAGCCCCCAGAACCAGCTCTGAAAACAGCAATAAAAAAAAAAAAAGCCTGAATCTTGAGACAATGCCAGTCCCAGCACCCCTATACACACATACCAGGAACAGAGCTCAACATTAACATAAAGTTCCAAATCAAGAAATAGAGTGGAAAAATGAGCAAACAATGACAGGGAAGAACCTGACCACAATAATATCCTATGGTGACAATGAAGAACAAGAATAAACTCAAAAGAAGACAATGAAGCAAACTGCTACAATGCCTTGAAGAAATATATGTGAATTGAACACAAACTGAACAAGAATTCCTAGAAGAGCTAAAAATTGGTTTTCAAACTCAAATAAGACTGGTGGTAGAGAAAAAATTTAGATAAAAATGAGAACAAATGAAGAAAATTATGAAAAGTCCATTAACAGTTTGCTTAAAGAGGCACAAAAATAAGGAAGAAAATAACAATTTAAAAAACAGAAATGGCCTAATGCAAAAAGGGCACACAATTTCACTGATAAAGATAACTGCTTTTTAAGCAGGCTTGGAAAATGAGAAAAGAGATACAAAAGTTCACTGAAGAAAATAATTCCTTAAAAATTAGAACTGGGCAAGTGGAAGCTAATGGCTCCATGAGACATCGGGAAACCATAAACCAAAGTCAAATGAATGAAAAAAAAAATAGAAGAAAACATGAAATATCTCTTGGGCAAAACAACTGACCTGGAAAAAAGGTTGAGGAGACATAATTTAAGAATTATTGGACTACCTGAAAGCCATGGTCAAAGAAAGAGCATAGACATCATATTTCAAGAAATAATGAAGGAACACTGACCTGATATCCTAGAAACAGAAGGTAAAACAAAAATTGAGAGAATGCACCAATCACCTCTTGAAAGAGATACCCAAATAAAAAATCCCAGGAACATTATAGCCAAATTCTAGAGCTCAACATCAAAGAAAAATATTTCAAGCAAACAGAAAGAAACCACTCAAATACCATGGATCCACAGTAAAGATTAAACACACACACACACACACACACACACACACACACACATTAGCAGCTACTACATTAACAGAGCAGAGGGCTTAGAATATGATATTTTGGAAGGCAAAAGAGCTGATGTTGAAACCAAAAATAACCTACTTAGCAAAACTGAATATAATTCTTAGAGTGGAAAAAAAAGAGGGCATTTAATCAAAGGGAGAATTTTTGAGCTTTCCTTATGAAAAAATCAGAGTTGAATAGAAAATTTGACTTTCAAATGCAAGACTCAAGAGAAGCACAAAAACATAAACATGAAAGAGAAATAATTAAGGACTCATTAAGATTATGTTGTTTACCTTTCTATATGGGAAGATGATACATGTAACTTCTCTGCATTTTATCTTTTATTAGGGCAGATGGAAAGATTCTACATAGAAAGAGGGCATTAGAGTGATTTGATTATGTTGAGATTACTTAAAAAAAAACATGAAGATGTGAGAAAAAACCATGTGCTAGGAGAAGGGGGTTGGGGAAAATGATCTCACATGAAAGAGATGCACACAAAAGAGCTTTAACAATGGAGAGGGAAATGATGAAAAGAGGATGTGGGCAATGCTAGAACTTCACACATCTAAAATATTTCACCAAGGGAAAAAAATTTTATATATGTATATATATATATATATATATGTGTGTGTGTGTGTGTGTGTGTATGTGTGTGTGTGTGTATTATGTATGTGTGCATATATAGATATATATATAGATATATATATATATAGATATATGTATAGTATGCACTCAATTGGTAATAGAAACCTATCTTACCCAAGGGGAGAGGAGGAGAGGAAGAAGATAAGGAAAGGGGGAGAGGTGATAAAAGGGAGGGCAGATAAAATAAGACGATGGTTAGAAGAAAAACAGTTTTTAGAGGATGAACAAGATAAGAAGAGAGAGAAAAGGATAAACAGAAGAAAACAGGATGGAGGTAAACACACAGTTAGTAATCATAGCTGTGAACGTGAATGGGTTGAACTCACCCATAAAAAAAGCACACAGCAGAGTGGAATAAAAAGCAGAATCTAAAATATCTTGTTTACAAGAAACAAAATTGAAAGAGAGACACACACAGAGATTTAAAATAAGAAGGTCTAGCAAAAATATATTATACTTCAGCTGAAGTAAAAGAAGGCAGGAGTAACAATCATGATCTCAGGCAAAACAAAAAAAAATAGTTGAATTAAAAGGGATAAGCGAGGAAACTCCATATTACTAAAAGGAATCATAAAAAATAAAGTAATATCAGTACTAAATATACATGCACAAAATGGCATAGCAATCAAATTCTCAAAAGAGAAGTTAAATAAATTACAGGAGGAAGTGGACAGTAAAACTATACTAGTGGGAGACCTCAACTCTCCCCCTCTTAGAACTAGATAAATCTAATCATAAAACAAATAAGAAAGAAGTAAAGGAGATTCATAGAATCTTAGAAAAGTTAAATATGCTAGACCTATGGAGAAAACTGAATGGGAATAGAAAGGAGTATATCTTTTTCTCAGTGATGTATGGCACATTCTCAAAAAAATGATCATGCATTATGGCACACCAAATACAGAAAAGCAGAAATATTGAATACACCCATTTCAGACGGTAATGTAATAAAAATTGCAATTAATAAACCATGAAAGCATAAATTAAAATTGATTGGAAACTAGACAATCTAATTTTAAAGAATGAATGGGTCAAAAGCCAAAGCATAGAATCAATAATTTCATTAAAGAGATTCACAACAATGAGACAACATTCCAAAATTTGTGGGATGCTGCCAAAGTAGGATCTAGGGGAAGATTTGTATCTCTAAACATAAACACCATCAAAAGAGAAAAAGGACAGATCAGTGAATTGGGCATGCAACTAAAAATAAAAACTAGAAAAAGAACAATTTAAAAATCCCCAATTAAATACAAAAATGGAGGTCTTGAAAAATCAAAGGAGCTATTGATATTATTATTTTTTCTAGTTCTACAAAATAATTTTTGGTAATTTGGTATGATAGTGAATAAGTAAATCTATTTAGGTAGAATTGTCATTTTTATTATATTAACTTGGCCTACCTATGAGCAACTGATATTTTTTTCAGTTATTTAGATCTGACTTTATTCATGTGAAAAGTGTTTTGTAATTGTGTTCTTATAGTTCCTGTGTTTGTTTTGGCAGGTAGACTCCCAAATATTTTATAATGTCTATAGTAACTTTAAATAGAATTTCTCTTTCTTTCTCTTGCTCCCAATACAATCCCTTTTCACCACATCAAAGTCAACTTATGCCTACACCCTCTGTCTATGTATAACCCTTTTATTTTTTGGGGGGGGGTGAGGCAATTGGTGTCAAATGACTTGCTCAGAGTCACACAGCTGGTAAGTGTTATGTATCTGAGGCCAGATTTGAACTCAGATTCTCCTGACTCCAAGCTGGTGCTCTATCTACTGTACCACCTAGCTGCCCCTAATACCCTCTTTAAACATCATAATAACAATACAGTTCTCAAGAGTTACCAGTGTAATCTTCCCTTGTGGTGATGTAACTGTTTGCCCTTATTAATAACATGTTGTTTTTTGGGTTTTTTTGTTTGTTTGTTTGTTTGTTGTTTTGATCTTTTCTGTTTACCTTTTTATGCTTCTCTTAAGTCTTGTATTTGAAGATCAAAGTTTCTATTGAGCTCTGGTTTTTTCATCAGGAAAGGTTGGAAATCCTCTGTTTCATTGAATGTCCATCTCCTCCCCTGAAAGATTATGCTCAGTTTTGCTGGGTAGTTGATCCTAGATTGTAATCCAAGCTTCTTTGCTTTACAGAATATCATATTCCATACCCTCAGATCTTTTAATGTAGAAGCTGCAAGGTCCTGTGTAATCCTGATTGTGGTTCCATGATATTTAAATTGTTTCTTTCTGGCTGCTTGCAGTATTTTCTCTTTGACTTGGTAATTTTGGAATTTGGTTACAATATTCCCTGTCATTTTCAATTTGGGATCTCCTTCAGGAGGTGATCAGTGGATTCTTTTGATGACTATTTTACTCTCTGGTTCTAAGACCTCAGGGCAGTTTTCCTTGATTTCTTGAAAGATACTATCTGGGCCTTTTTGTTTTTTTTTTTTTTTTTTTATCATGGCTTTCAGATACAACAATAATTCTTAAATTATTTCTCCTAGATCTATTTTCCAGGTCAAATGTTTTTCCAATGAGGTATTTTATTCTTCTATTTTTTTTTTTATTCTTTTGCTTTTGTTTGACTGATTATTGATGTCTCATAAATTCCTCTTGGCCAGTTCTAACATTTAATGAATTGTTTTCTTCAATTAGCTTTTGTACATCTTTTTCCATTTAGCCCATTTTACTTTTTAAGGAGTTCTCTCAGTGAGTTTTTGTGCCTCCTTTTCCACTTGGTCAATTCTACTTTTTAAAGAGCTGTTTTGTTTTTTGGTGTACTTTTTTTTTTTTCCATTTGGCCAATTGTATTTTTAAGGACTTGTTTTCTATAGTCAAGTCAATTTTTATCCTTCCCTTTCCAAGCTATTGACTCTCTCTTGTATACCTCTCATTTCTTTTCCCAATTTTTTTTCTACCTCTCCTATTTGACTTTTAAAATCCTTCTTGAGCTCTTCCAAGAAGGCTTTTTGGGCTTGAAACTAGTTCATATTCCCCTTTGAGGTTTCAGACATGGATATATTGACAAAGTTTTCCTCTTCTGAATTCATGTTTTCATCTTCCCTATCACCATAGAAATAATCTATGATCATTGTCCGTTTTTGCTCTTTGTTCATGATGTTTGCCTGTTTCCTGACTTTTAAAATTGAGCTCTCCTGCTAGAGCACAGAGGGCACTGACCCAAGCTTCTTGTGCTGTGGGCCAGGGACCTGGTCACTGGTGTGTGTTGGGGCCTCAGGTGCTAGCAGATGGAGGCTGTGGGGATCTGGCAGCTTACATGGGGCTGAGTTGGTGTCAGAAACACTGAATATCTTGGGGGTGGGAAGTTCTTGGCCCCTGGAGGATGCCTGCTCACCCAGGCTTCTCTGAAGCAAAGGGAGGTTTGACTCCTGGAGGAAGCCTGCCTGCCTGGAGTTATGCTTTTTGGTGTTGTGCTAAAGCATGGGGAGATTTGGCTGCTGGAGTCTACCAGTTCTCCTGCCTGTGCCAAGGCACTTGTGGGGTCTGGGTGTTGACACTTGCCTGCTCCACCACCCTGGGGCTCAGGATTTCCCACTGGTTTACTGAGGTGTGGCTTGCCTCTAGCTTGCTGGGACACCTACCTTCTTGTACTGCTCACCTTTCACCAGAGCAAGAGGGACCTTTTGTGTTAATCCTCCATGATTTGCAGAATAAAAGACTGCTGCATTCCTTCTTTCTGCTGGCTTAATTGTTCCAAAGTTTTTTTGTTTTTTTCCCCTGGAGTGATGTTCTCTGGGTTTTTAGAGGTCAAGAAGGGACAGTGAGAGTGACTTACTGCTTGCTCCTCCATCTTGGCTCCTGGAAGTTGGAAAGCTAAAAGTAAATTCTACCAAATATTTAAGGAACAATTAATCTCACTACTACAAAATTATTTGGAAAAAAATAGGTAAAGAGGAGTCCTACAACACTCCTTTTGTGAAGGAATATGGTTCGATACCTAAACCAGGAAGAACAAAAACAGACATTAAACTATTTCTCTAATGAATATTGATTCAAAAATTTAGATAAAATACTAGCAAGGAGATTACAGCAATATATCACAAAGATCATAGACTCTGATAAAATGGACTTTATACCAGGGATGCATGGTTGGTTTAATATTAGGAAAACTTTCAACATAATTCTCCATATCATAACAAAAATAATAACTTCATATGATTATATCAAGAGATGCAGGGAAAAAAAAACCCTGTGAGAAAATAAAACATTTATTCCTGCTTAAAAAAAATAAAGCAAAACAATAGATGGAATCTTTCTTAAAATAGTTGGTAGTATATATCTAAAACATCGATAAGCATCATCTATAATGGGGATAAACTTGAAGCCTTCCCAATGAGATCAAGGGTGAAGCAAGGCTCTCCATTATCACCACTATTATTCAATAATGTGCTAGAAATGCTAGCTATAGCAATAAGACAAGAAAAAGAAATTAAAGAATTTAAATAGGCAATGAAGAGACAAAACTATTGCTCTTTCCAAATAATATGATGTTTTCTTTTAAAACATGCCTAATATGTAAATATGCTTTGCATGACTTCCCATGTATAATCAATATAAAATTGCCAGCATTCTCAAAAGCTGTGGGAGGCATGGGAGGGAGAGAAAGAATTTGAAACTCAATTTTTAAAGAAAAATAATTATTTTTATATGTAATTGGGAAATATTTAACAAAATAAAAATACATTTAAAAAATAATTCTAAACTAAGAGCATGCCTATCAGTTTGGGAATGAGTAGAAAAGTTATGTCACATTCATGGATATATTGTACAATAAGAAATGGCATAAGAGATAGTTTCAGGGAAACCTGGAAACCTAGGAGGACTTGGATGAACTAATTCGGAGTGAAGTATGCAACTTATACAATACCAATCACATTGTAAAGGAAAAGATCTTTGGAAATATTCAGAACTCTGATAAATGCAATGACCAACCGTTATTCCAGAAGAGCAATGAGTAAGCATGCTACCCAATCCTTTCATGGAATAGGACAAAAGAAGGGACAGAAAGCAACAGATAAATAGGACAGTTTTTAAAGGTATGTGTTTAGCTCATTATATATTTAAAAGAAAATACAATCATTACAAATTTCTGATTAGTAACTTCGTGAAAAAAATATTGTTTTATTTTTCTATTGGTGTATAAATCCAGAATAAAAACAAAGACACATCACCTTTTCATTTGTATTATAAGTACTAGATGAATTACCCAATAAAGATGTTCCATTTTCATTACCCTACAAAAAGAAAAAAGAAAAACAAATGAGTTCAACTGGGTAGCTTTACAGTTCTAGGTCCATAATCATCTGAACTGTATACATTCTGGTTATAATGACCTGCAATCCCAGAACTACATAAGTGAGAAGATCACAATGTCTAGGTGAGTGTTTTTTTTGGGGGGTGGGGGGAGGGAATGGCACTTGGGAATCCTGTTCCTCCAAGGGTAATAATTGGGGATGTACTGGTAAAATATTTAGTAAACAGCTCTCCAAAAGAAGCAATCATGATGCACTCTTATATTTAATCTTTTATTAACATTTTCGCCATCATTTTTTTAAAGTCTTGAAATAAACAAAACAATAAATCAAACCCTGATTGTGTTTGCTGATTTTTGAGGTGTAGATTTATTGTTGTTGTTGTTGTTCATTTGTGTCTGGCTCTCTGTGACCCTATTTGGGATACTCAAGGAATTTGCCATTTCCTTCTCCACCTCATATATATGTATGTATATGCATAAATATATGTACATTCAGTTTCAGGGCAGATGGCAAAGCTCAGGGATCTTTAGTGTACAAAAGCAGGTCAGATTACAATGCCTGGTAGCTGATGATATAAAACCTAGAGAACCTTAGGATGAAGTTTCAGGGTATACAATGAGACCTGGCAATTCTCCCTCTACTGAGGAAGAAAACATGCAAACTTATATGTACAAACAAGCTCTATACAAGATAAATAGAAAACAACTGAAGAAAGACAGTAGAATTAAGAAGGATTAGCGAAAATGTCCTGGAGAAGGTGGGATTTTACCTGAGACTCTGATAGATACCCTGAATGGTAAAGATTAAAGGGAAAGGAAGAATTAATTTGATAGACTTAAGATGGAGTAAGTAGAATTTGATTGCGTTCCCCACGTTCTAGGATTCTATGATTACAAAAGGCAGAAAAAGGTACAGTCAATTATTTTGTGTCTTGCTCTTGTTCCAAACACTAGAAAATTGGGTGACAGCAGCAGGGAATTCCGGCAAGATAACTAGTTCAGTAGTACCTAGTGACAGGTTCCTCAGGGCTGGGACAGAACTCAAATACAACCTTAACTCTGTAGCATCACCCCAAAAGAGTCAGGGATGAGACACAACAAGGTGAATCCCATATGTAGAATGTGTGTGTGGCTGTTGATTGTATTAGTCTCAAGACCTCTTGGTTTGGATTCACATTAGGATTCTAAGTAGTGTTTGGTCTGGAGGGTAGAAAGAAACTTAGAGTATGAGGCAATACATTCTGGTTTTGGACAGTTAATTGGTAGGGACTTTATCAATATAATGAGCTTAACTCTGCTTCTTTCCAACTTTGGCTCTGTAAGGATGAAGAGAAAAACCCAATTCCTCTCTCAAGTGATAGGCCTATACTGATGTATAATACTTACCTGGGTATGATTCCTATTACCCATTTTGGATAATAAGTTCTTTGTGGGCAAGAAGTGTTTCATTTTTCATTTTTGTTCTTCTAATACCTATCATTGAACCTTGCCCTAGTAGAAAGTTAATGAATATTTGTTCAACGTAAAAGAAATATATATTATTATGCATCTTTTGTTAAAAAAAAAAGAATTAAACCTGAATTTATTCCTACCAGACACTTGAAATACCTGTTCTAGTCAAGAAGTAGATATAAGACTCACTGTTAGCTCTGACTCATAGATCTTAACATTAAAAGTAGCTGGAAAGAGAAAAAAGGAACTAGTGTTTGGATTTCAAGGAATTTATTCTTGTTTACAATGAGATATGTATCAAATACAAAACGTCTGGTTCTATGCACATCTTAGCAAGCGTGCTAGCTTATTTTAAATTATTTCAAGCTAAAAGTTGTCACAGATTGCTCATGCTGTTTCTAAGAATGAATCATGAGTTGTTATTATGGCTTTGTTTGCCCATATGCATGAAGATAAATATTAAATAGCATGACTTCCATGTTATGTGTAAGCTTCCTTGGAAACAGATCATGAATGCTTAAAAAAAATCATTTCCAACAAACATGCTATATAAGCACTCATCAAAATTAGACTAGTTAAGTAATACAAGGAAAAGTAAACTAAGTTTCAAATCAGAGGAACTGTATTCTTCTACTTTCTACCTCTGTGACCCTGAGTAAGTCATTTAAACTTATTTGTAAAACAAAGATGTTGGGCTAAATGGCCTTTAAGATTTCTTCCCAACTCTAAATGATGTAATAATCCATTTCTCCTAAATATGAAGACATTGCAAATGATCAAATAAGATAAGATTGAATAACCCAATTGCACTCAAGATTTGCACAGGCCAAGTTCAATCTTGGGAACATATCAAAATCACTCTTTGACTAATTTTGCCATTCCAGGGTAGGAAGAAGATACTGTTACTTCTTTCAAACTACTTTTTTCAAGGAACCTATTCATACTGATTCCATCATAAATCTTCTTATATGTAAAATGGATATAGTAACAGAGCCTACCCCTCTGGGTTCCTGTAAGGATCAAATAAGAAAATTTAAGTACTTTTAAAAATTTAAAGCTCTATATAAATGTTAATTATAATGGTAATTGGTACTTACATAGTCATACTGTGATAGCTTTTTTTCTTGTCATGTGATAGTTGTTATTCTTCACTATTAAACTTTATGTAAATTATTTTACCTAAATTCAAATAATGTAAGAAATGTTTCAAAAATATGAGGCTAGAGTCACACTTGAAAATGGAAACAGTGTTTGGGATTTGTGATATTATTTGAAATACAGATAAATATCTTCCACATTAAAATTCTGTAATACCTATAAACATTTTTCCAGTTATATACTGTGACGTGATTTATTTTTGCCATTGATTACATTCATTTTTGCTTTTTCTAAATAACAGACATATATGACAAATGCCAAAACTCTAAGAAAAAAATGTTGAATGGATAGATAAAATGATGAAATGAAAGAAAGGAAAGAGGGAAGAAAGAAAGGAAGGAAAGAAGGAAGGAAGAATGAAAGAAAGAAAGAAAGGAAGAAAGAGTAAGTAAGAGGGAAAGAAAGAAAAGGAAAGAAAATCAGAACACCACTTATTTAGCTCTTACTCTATGCCAGAAACTGGGCTAAACACTAAGGATTATTAAAAAACAAACAAAACATGTCATTCTTTACTCTTCATTCTTTATTCCTCTTCATTTTTCTTCATTCTTCATTCTTCACTTTTTTTCGAGGATTCACCACCCTGCCCCCCTTAAATCTGTTACTGTTACTGTTGCTTAAATCTGTCAATGCTACCATCATACCATGTCTTTTATAGGCTTTCTTCTCTCCTTTGACACTGCCAACACTCTGGTGTAGGACCTCATCACCTCATGTCTAGAGGATTGCAATAGCCAGCTGGTGGGTCTACGTGCCACTATTCTCCCCTCCCTCCAGTCCATCCTCCACCCAGCTGCCCAAGTGAGTTTCTTAAAGTGCAATTATGACCATATCATCCACCTTCCTTATTTAATGAGCTCCAGTGGCTCCCTATCATTTCTCAGATCAAATATAAAATATTCTGTTTGATATTCAAAATCTGTCATCACCTATCACCCTCCTATCTTTCTAGCCTTCTTATACCTTACTCCCCATTCCCTTACCTACTCTGTAATCCAGTGACATTGGCCTCCTTGCTGTTTCTCTCAGAAGGCATTGCTCAACTCAAAGCATTTTCACAGGCTGTCCTCATGCTTACAATGCTTTCCATACTTACCTCTGTCTCTATGATTTGCTGGCTTCCCACCTTCTGAAAGATGCTGTTCCTGATTCTGCCTTAATTCTAGTGCCTTCCCTCTATTGATAATCTCCAATTTATCATGTCTATGTCTACATATGTATATCTTGTTTGTACATAATTATTTGCAAGTTGCTTCCCTCATCAGACTGTGAACTCCTTCAGAGCAGGGAATGTCTTTTGCCTTTCTTTCCTCAGTTCTTAAAACAATGTCTGGCACATAATATAATATCATTCATATAATAATATTGTAATTATATGTTAATATAATACTGTGATATATAATGATCATAGTAATATAAATACTTTGACTTCACCATTGCTACATTAACCTATACTCCAATATGCCATTTAATCTCTGATTTTGATAATATGGATATCCTTTCTAATGATGCACATCCCAATCCATCTATTTCTGTCCAGCCTGTGTGACTCTCATCAACTTCCTTGCATGAAGAATTGATTTATAGAAATGTAGAGTTGTAAAGGATCTTGGAAGTCATCTAGTTAAGTTACATACCTGAGACCTGAATCTCCTTTATAACATCCCTGACTAGTGATCTGAATGTCCTTTGCTGTGTTACTTTCAGTAATAAGCAGCTCACCACCTCTAAAACACCTCACTACATCTTCAGATGGCTCTCTGTTAGGAAGTTTTGTCTTATATTGAACCAAAATTTAATGCCCAAGAACTTCCACCCATTGGTTTTAGTTCTCCTTTTGGGAACAAAGCAGACTAAATCTAATGCCTTTACCATGCTATTGCTGTTGGCAAGAGTGATCATATCCTGTCAAAGATGTCTCTTCTTTAGGGTAAATATTTCCAGTTTCTTCAATAAATCTTCACATGATATGACTTTAAATTCTTTCCAATTCTGATTTCTTTCTAGGCATCTTCTAGGTCATCAATGTCCCTTCTAAATCTGGCTTCCAGATGTTGCAGAGTGAGATATTATGTTTCCTCATTCTGAACACTGCTTCTGTTAATTTTGCCGAAGATCACAATAATATTTGTCAGTCATGTCACATTTCTATTTTTTGCATATAAGAATTAATGACACTACTGACCCATATATTAGTAGCGCATGTGCATTCAATTAAATTTCTAGTAGTGGGGAAGGATTTATGATGAGAGGATGCTCTCATCCAGTCTTTCTTGTGGTCAATAAAGATCACATCTGTGAAGCAGTTGGCTGGAGTTATACATATAATCTATGGCGAAGCCAATACAGGAACATGCCTTTGGTCTCAGCATTATTCTCTTAGGGAGAATACCATTATTCTATAATACCAATTAATCCATTGAGTTCATTTGACTGGGATGTGGTCAGCTTCTAACTAGTCAATGACTGAAACTTCATTTGAAAAAAGTTTCCTTCTCTTTTTTTTTAGCTCAGCAATGGGGTTAAGGGACTTGCCCAGGGTCACACAGCTAGTAAGTGTTAAGTGTCCAAGGCAGGATTTGAACTCAGGTCCTCCTGAATCCAGGGTCAGTGCTCTATCCACTGCACCACTTAGCTGCCCCATCCTTCTTTTTACTCACATAGCCACCACCTTAATTCAAGCCCTCATCACCTCTTCTCTGGACTGTTGCAATAGTCTACATACTAATTGTTCATCTGTCTGGAGTCTCTTTCCACTCTAACATGCAGCCACCAAAGTGATTTTCCTAAAGATGACCAAGTCACCATTCCCCACCTCACCTCAATGAACTTCAGGGGCTACCGATTACCTAAGATCAAATTCAAACTCCTTTATTTGACATTTAACACCCTTTACAATTTGGTCATATTCTATCTTACCTACCTTACTATATTTATTTCTTTCCATCCACTTCATGGTCCAATCCAACTGTACTTTCTCCTGTTCTTTACAAGATACCATTACCCATATCTGTGACTTTGCAAAGATGATGTATCTTCTATGCCTGAAATACATTCCCTTTTTTCCTCTGCCTTTGGAAATGTCCATTTACCTTCAAGTCTTAGATCAAATTCTTTCTTTATGATGTCTTTTCTCTCCTTCCATTCCTCCTCTCAACTTCTAGTGCCTTTCCCATAAAAAAAAAATACATTTTATCTGCTTTGTGTCTTTTGCATGTTTTTTATCTATGTGTTTGTGTGTGTTGGCTCTGTTACATCTAGAGGGAAGGAAATGTCTTACTTTGTCTTTGTATCTCCTTTGCCTGGAATAGAGCCTGCCATGTAGTAGGTACTTATATGTGTATGAGTGTGTATGCATGCTAGTATGTGCACAAGTATACACAAAGTGCTTTGTAATTGAGGGAGAGGCACAGTTTAAGACTCTGGCTCTTTCTACCACAGAAGTCTTCAGCAAAGAAGTAATATTTAAAGTCATGGAAATTGAAAGTTTTCCTAAAGGAGACAATATATTGAGGGAAGAGTAAAGGGCATAGAAAAGAATCTTTGAAAACATACAAAATTAGGAAAAAGAAGAAAGAAGCAGAGTCAGTAAAGAATATGTAGAAGATGAAAGAGGAAAAATGAAATGTATTTCTCTGAGACTAGAAGGAAGGACTAGTACAGTCATTCCTATTTTGAGGTCTATAGACCCTTGAAGGTCAAATTATTTTAAGATGTCTATGAATAAATGTGGAAGTATCGTAAGACTGGCCAAAAGGGTCCCCATCCTCTGAGTGCGCACAATCTGCTCAACTGCCTGGTACCCAACTACATGGATGCATGGGGACCTTGCTTGCTAGCATATACAGTCAGATACTCCAGAAGTAATTATTCATAGAACCATAAAAAAACAAACAAATACCGCTGTCAATGTAATGAGGCAGCCTGAAAAAGCTTTGTAAAGGTTGTGTCTAAAATAGCCAGAAAAATAAATTATCTCATCTAGGCAGACAAGGTAACAATGATTAGAAGGTTGACTACAAAGTCAAGACCTGAGTTCAAATTCTGCCTCTCTAACACATAACTGAATATGTGACCATGGGCAAGTTACTTAAGGCTTAGTGACCCTGAAAACTTTTTAGGACTTTAAATTGCAGAGTAGTTGCTGAATTTTACCAATTGACTTAGTTTCTACATTGGGAGCTCTTTAGATTGGTGAAACCAAAGATAGAGATTCTCTGTCTCCTCCAACAAAATCATTATTTGATTACTATTTGCTGACCCATGTCAAACAACTATGTAATGGCAAAATAATTTGAAGTGAGATTATTTTAATTATGAGCTATATATTCTAATAATTTTGCTTTAAGAGGAATATTGGAACCTTATGAAGGGAGTAGATAATGGTATCTTAGAATTAACACAAATTGTCATCAGTACTGAATTCATCATAAGATCTACAAATTACACCTTACTTATAAGAATTTCACTGAAGTAATTTTAATAGAGAAGAAAGATTGAAACCATATGACCTGAGCTTTTTCCCTAAAGCCCTTCAAAATTTGGAGGATTTCTTAAGTTTTTGTTTTCTCTTCATTTCTGAATACCATTTAAAGTTCACTCAGCATTTTAGAAAAAAAAATGCACATTATTGCCTGAAAAAGTAATAACATACAGTATTTGGATCAGGGGATACTAGCATACCAAACTCCACAAGAGCTGAAGCATTGGAAATGAAATCGCCTTCCCTGCGGGGAAAATAAAGTTGAGACAAAGAGACATTGTTTTATAATAGATAAGGCAATAAAAGCAAGGCTGACCTTAAAGGATCTAGTTGGTACAGTACATACATTGCTGAACTTAGAGGCAGGAAAAAAATCACTGCTCCAACCATTATACTAGCTGTTTAGCCCTGGGCAATCCACTTAAACTCACTCAACTTTCATTTCTTCATCTGTAAAACAGGTACAATAATAGCATCTACCTCACAGAGTTGTTGTAAGGATCAATTGAGATTTTATAGATGTGTGCTTGTGTGTGGATGTAAAATCTTTCCAAACCTTAAATCATTATATAAATGTTAGCTATTACTAAGGTCTTGCACTGTAACCCTGTGATTTTTACTGTATATAAAGTCAGGATCTGACTGTTGTTTCTCAAAAAATAATGCCTTCCTACACATGGCTCCTATAGGAAAAGAGGATCAATTTGGCCACTTAGTGGAATATAATTTGAATATTAGTAGTTTTCCTTCTCCATGACTGAATGTTTCAGGAAAACTACATATCAATAGACGTATGTTTCTGCACAGACCAGGAACCTCCTGTCTCTTGAAATTGGAAGGGATTGCAGCAGCCTGTACCTGAACAAGAATGTCTTCTAGCAATATAATAAATAGATAGGGGCAGCAATCTATTTATTGCTGCAGTTGATAGAATCCCGGGCCTCAAGTGAAGAAGACTTCTTGAGTTCAAATTTGGCCTCAGACACTTACTAATTGTGAGACCCTGGGCAAACACTTGACCCTGTTTGCCTCAGTTTCCTCATCTGTAGAATGGCAAACTATTCCAGTTTCTTTGCCAAGAAAACCCCAAATGGGGTCAAGAAATGACTGAACAATAACAATATGATAGATAAGTATCATTATCCTTTCCTGGAAGACTAATAGTGAAGGGAGCTCTCTACCCTCCACCATAGTTCATTGGACATTTTGACAGCTTTGTGTAGATCAAGGGGCACCTCTTCAAAAGCCCATTTGGCTTTATAATGAGATGGAAAGGCAAATAGGACAAGGGTCAACAAAATGTGTACCTCTGAGTGGGCTCAAATAGCTTATCAGGGTGAAATCTCTGCATGAGCCACCAGGTGGCACTCCAAATCCTGACCTACTAACCAGAATCTCTTGAACAGCAATGTAGGGTCTTGACTGGGTTCTGCTGCTCATAGCCTTTGGACTAGTCCCTTGTAAGCCTAAGTTTCAATCTCACTTCCTAAAGTCTGAACTATAAAAAATTCCTAATGATAATTTATGATTTATTTGGCTCATTGTGCTCCTATCCCTTTGGAATTCTCCTTTCCTTCCCAACTTGGTGTTCCCCAAAAGTACAATATGTCTACATTATAGATTAAAGTATACTTACTGGAATAAATTGAAAGGAAAAATATGTCATTAAACCTCCTAAATTTTAGACAAACCACCATATGTAGTGAGGTCTGAAATCTTAAATCTTCCTACTCCAAGAGTCTGAGGTTTCCACAGGCTCCATAACAGATTCTTTTGGGGGGGGAGGTTACCCCCTTGGCATTTATGGGCTTAGAATTCAAAGTTGGAGTTGTTGTTGTGCTTCTGCCCTCATTGAATGATTAATAAACAAGTATTTATTAAGCACTTACTGTGTACTAGACACCATGTTAAGCTCAGGCTTATGAAGACAAAAGTAAAGACAGTCCCTGATTTCAATTAGTTTGCATTCTAATAGGGAAAACAACATGTATATGCAATACAAATATAAATCAAACATGAGGTATCCTTATAGAGGAAGGATCTAACAGCTAAGAGGATCAAGAAAGGCCTCATGAAGAAGGTGATGCTTGACTTGAATTTTGCAGGAAACCAGGGATTCCAGAAAGCTGGTGTGTGAGAGAACATTCCAGGCATTGGGAGCAGCAAATGCAAAGGTAGAGTGGTGAGAGATTGTGACTTTTATGTAAGGAATAGCAAATTGGCCTATATGGTAGGACCAGAGAGACAATGGAGGCCAGTCATTTGTCAATAGACTGAAAAGGTATGGCAGATAATGATCATTCAACCCAATCCTTATAGAGATGGCCCCAATTATCAGGAGAAACCAGGAATCCAAATGAATCAGCAGAATTGTCACTGGAGGTTCTATTATGAGGATCAGCCATCATCTCACATTACCAATAGGCAAATGACCACCCAACCTATTTGCACTGCAAGTTTATGACCCATGCTACACCACATCAGATGTATCTGAAATGTTTGCTGCTGCAACAAGATATAGAATAACTTTAGGTAATTAATTTTAAATAAAAATATTCTAAGAAGTTCAGGTCCACATTGCCCATTCTTTTGGTGCCTCATCATAGGATGAGGTATAGAAGAAGAAAGCAATCTGGACAAGCAGAGATTATATCTAACTTTAAAGACTTTTTTTTTTCTGAAACAGAGCCTAAATCTGCCCCTCTGGAGCTTTCATCAATTGTTCTCAATTCTGATTTCTGGGGCCAAGTAC
This sequence comes from Vombatus ursinus, assembly GCF_900497805.2. Lineage (NCBI taxonomy): Eukaryota > Metazoa > Chordata > Mammalia > Diprotodontia > Vombatidae > Vombatus > Vombatus ursinus. Next base: position 3,999,971 of record NW_020950417.1, on the reverse strand, counting down.
AGCAGGCCTCATCCCAATCACACATGACAGTTCTTGATGTACTTTTTTGTTTATTTGTTTGTTTGTTTGTTTTTTCTAGGTATTGGGGTTAAGTGAATTGCCCAGGGTCACACAGCTAGTAATTGTAACGTGTCTGAGGCCGTATTTGAACTCAGGTCCTCCTGACTCCAAGGCCCGAGCTCTATTCACTGTACCACCTAGCTTCCTCTTAATATAATTTAAAGTAGATGTCCTGGCCCTTACAAGTTGGGTTGGCGTTTTTATTCCAATGGTTATTCCTCACCTACGATATAATGAGTAGCTGATTTCCAACAGCTTCCAGAAGCAACAAACTTCTTGTAGTTGGTATTTATAAAGAGACATACATTCAAAACTAGAATAAGTGAGTAAAAATCCATTTATTAAACACCTACTATGTGCCAAACACTATGCTAGGCACTGGGTATATAAGCACAAAAGTGAGAGTTTTTTTTTCCTCACAAGGAGTTTATATTGTAACAGAGAATACAATATTTAGAGAGAAGTGTGGACAAGGAAAGGAAGTTTTTTGTTTGGGGGATAGCAGATTGTAAATAAAGTCAATCAATAAATAATAATCAGTCAATAAGCATTCATTAAGTGCTTAATATATGCCAAACACTATATTGAGCATTGGAGATAAATAGAAAGGGAAAAGTGCAGATGCAGAAACTGCCCTCAAGGAGATTATAGACTAATAAAATAGATAGCATGTAAATAAATAGATACATACAAGATACGACTTTTAGTGCCCTAGACCAGGGATGTCAAGTACACATCCCACAGGCTGCTTTAGCCCACAACACTCTTCAATATAGCCCAAACCGGATTAAAATGTATTTGGAAAATATTTATCAAAATAAATAAAAAGTTGATAAAACAAATAATTTTAACATGTGGTTTTCTCTGTCAATGTGAAGCCCACAGCGATCCTTATGTGTAATATAGTGCCATGTTTCTACTAGAGTTTGATATCGCTGACCCAGGCAATTCTTTATTACTAAATCCAAACATTCTTTTTATTCCAAATCCCATGATTTTTTTTTTTGGACTAGTTCCTTGTAAGCCTCAGTTTCAATCTCACTTGCTTAGAGTGTGAACTATAAGAAATTCCTAAGGATAATTTCTGATTTATTTGGCTCATTGTGCTCCTATCCCTTTGGAATTCTCATTTCCTTCCCAACTTAGTGTTCCCCAAAAGTACAATATGTCTACATTATAGATTAAAGTATACTTACTGGAATAAATTGAAAGGAAAAATATGTCATTAAACCTCCTAAATTTAAGACAAACTACCATATGTAATGAGGTCTGAAATCTTAACTCTTTTCCCCATGATACTACATTACTACACAAGAAACTTCAAAGATATGTTGTATGTAGATAAATATTCTTTCACAGCACCCTATTAAACAAAAGGCACAAGGGAATTTTATACTACTCTCTTCAATTCAGCAATCACACTATGGCCATAATTATAGTACATTTTTATTAAATACAAATATGTGACAGTCCTAACGCTTTTTGCTCTTAGCTTCAAATTAGCCATACCCTAAAAATCACATGTTGCTCTTATCCATCAAATTATTTGTTACCTTTCTATCAATCAACAAGCATTTATCAAGATCCTACCATGTACCAGTCACTGAAATAGACACTTAGACAAAAGGTAACAATGAAATATTCATCTCTCAAAGTGTTTACATTTTATGAGCATTACATGTCAGCCCATAGGTATAAATAAAACTCATAAGTATATACAAAAATAGGTATAATGTATGCAAAATATGTTATCTCTCTGCTTTTGTGCCTAACACTATATACATATTGATTACAGTAGGAAGACAACTAATAGGCACAAAATAGCATAGACTTGCCCGTGTTTCCATGGTGATTATTTTTTCAATGGGATAGGCACATAACTGTGATTCCACTGGTATTGTAATTCCAAATGCCAACTAAAGATTTAAAATTTGCCTATAGCACTGAGAGGTTGTGAGTTGGATCTTTTCCTATAGAGAGTATGTTTACCAGAGGTGGAACTTGAAGCTATGTCTTCCAAAGTTTTAGGCCATCTCTTGATCCACTATACCATAATGTCTTTGCTTTTTTTTATTTAGAATATGTAATTTTAAAAAATCATGTTAAAATCATAGAGGTTTTCATGACAGGTGTGATCACTTTTTTATTTTAATTTTTATCAACATCAAATGAGAAACGTTGGCTTGTCCAAGAGTTCTGCCAGTGTCAAGGGGGATGCTCTGCATAAAATCCTTAATAAAATATAGATTTTCTAGAGATGTTTAATTCCTCAAGATGTTTCTATTGACAGATGACATGATTGCTTTCTCATTAAATCCTAGACCGCTACCAGAGACTGTCAGTCATGTGCATGAAGTTGACAAAGAGTACATGTTGTTTCAGTTAGGACTTAGAGTTCAACAGGGAGCCTGTTGGGTTGGTGTATCACTACTTTTTTCCCCTTCCTCTTCTTTTCCTCTTTCTCCTCTTTTTTCCCCTTCTCCTCCTTCTCCTCCTCCTTTTTCTCCTCCTCCTCTTCTTCCTCCTTCCAATCTGGGTTAACTGACTTATCCAGGATCCCACAGGTAGTAAGTATCAGAGATCAGATTTGAACCCAGGTCCTTCTGACTCCAGGGCTGGTGCTTTATCCACTGCACCACTTAGCTGCCCCCAGTGTACGCTTCTTCAACAGACAATGGATAGAGACAAAAATTGTACCCAGAATTGAATAGGAGGCAATATGGATAGATTTCATTTGGGAAACTATGCAGTCTCTTCAATGATTTTATGTTCATCACTGTCTCCAAAGTTAATTGAAAAAAAAAAACTCATTAATCTGGTGCTTTTCTGTCACTACACATCATGAATCATCATGATAACAGAAGAAACAAATTATCCAGGACACAAAGTGCAATGAATGGAAAGATTCAAAATGGTGACATTCTCTCTAGATATAATGAGCATTCATTGGGGAAGAGTGAGAGTCTGTTTATCATCTAACACTTTTAAGAAATCAGTCTAAGAGAAGTTCCCTTTCTCTCTCTGAATTTGCTCTCAGTCATAGACCATCCTTTGGTGACTGATGCCTTCCTACCTTTCCAGTCTTCTTACATCCTACTCCCCTCTATATACTCTATAGTTCTGAGGATTTTGTTATTCAATCATTTCAGTCCTGTCCAACTCTTCATGACCCCATTTGGGGTTTTCTTGGCAAAGATACTAGAATGGTTTGCCATATCCTTCTCCAGTTAATGTTACAGATGAGGAAACTAAGGTAAACAGGATTAAGTGGCTTATCTAGGGTCATGTAGCTAGTAAATGTCTGAGGCCAGATCTGAACTCACGAAGATGAGTTCCTCTGGACTCTACACCAAGCACTCTATCCACTGTGCCACCTAGCTGCCCTATTCTCAATTAACAAAGAGAAAATTAATCAGCTTTTCCACAATGGAATTCATCTTCCATCCATCAGCCTTGCTTCCTGTAGGCTGCCTGGTGATCTTAAACTTAATTGATTAGAAGTTTTTGGAAAGGTAACCTAAGGTATCCTTGGACCACAGACCACACAAATCCTTAAGTGGTATAGTAAAAAGCATACTGGATGTCTGAAGAACTAGGGTTTAAATGCTACTCCACTATTAATTCCTGTGTGACTTGGAGTACATCATTTTCCCTAAAATAAAAAAAAACAAAGGAGTTGCACTAGGTGATCTTTAAAGTCCCTTCCAGCTCCATGATTTCCCCCAGGCCTCAGCTCCAGACTGTAAAGGAAATCTCTAATTAATGTCTTAACAGATTTACAGTAATATCTTTTGTTGAGGACTCTTATAGTTTTAGTGGTTCTGATTTCCTCTCTTCTACAGGTTGCATATTCCCTCTTCTCAAAGAGCTCAAATGCCCCTGGTTTCACATACTTTTTTCTATTTGTTTTGGTGCATTGCACAGTAGCTATGTAATGTGAATGTATACTTAATATGCCTTTTTCCCCTTTGGATGTACAGGACTTCATCAAAATCCTTGGATCAAAGAAAGAAGACATGAATTATTTTTTCCCCTTGTAGAATAAGAGGGTTGTCCTATATAGTACTACACACACAGGGACCATGATTCTGATCCAGTCTAATGGAATCTGTTGCATAACAAGGTACTTTTTAAAAGGTCTTTTATTGCAGCTGAAAAAAATAACTTTTTATACAAAATCAACCAGAGATGGCATTTTCTTGCCAGATGTGTCCACATGTTTTCAGATGCATTATGTGAGGTATAACAGCAGAAACATTAGTTTGCTAAAACTGGAGCACAACCACATTTTTTCCCCAGGAAGAACTCAAGAGTTAGAAAAAAGGAATTGGACATGTCATTTTGGATCACTTTGAGTCCAAATTGCCATCTGCTTAAAAACTGGAATCAGAGAATGAAATATTATTGGCTTTATATCTTCCAGAATATTTTAGCTCTTAGCAGGGCTTTAGTTTTTACTTATGGAATGACTTGTTTTATTGTAATGTTTTAGGGGCCTCTCCTCAATGTTGTATCAACATCCATAATTGATGTAAATTTACCACCAATAAAGCAACTTTTAAAAAAGGCTAAAGATTGTTCTTTTTCAAAAAATGTAACATGAGATCTGTAATATGCATATTTGATAGTATATTCTAGTGGCTTAATTTTAGTCTTTCCATGTTACTAGTTCATTATCTATGCTAGAATGAATAAAAAGCAAATCTTTCATTGCAAAAAAAACAGATGAGTGCAAATTGACATCATGGGCAATAGGTCACTTGGATGGGGGAAACAAATGTAGCAGTCTTTTCATTCAGAGATGATATTGATATTGCAAAGAGATCATAAAAATGGGGGAAAAGACCCACACATACAAAAATATTTATAGCAGCTCTTTTTGTGGTGGCCAAGAATTGGAAACTGAGGGGATGCCCATCAATTGGGGAATGGATGAACAAGTTGTGGCATATGAATGTAATGGGATATTATTGTGCTATAAGAAATGTAGATCATGTGGACTTTAGAAAATGCTGGAAGGACTTATATGAACTGATGCTAAGTGAAGTGAGCAGAACCAGGATACCATTGTAAACAGTAATAGCCACATTGTGTGATGACTGACTTTGATAGATTTAGCTCTTCTCAGCAATGCAGGGATCTAAGACAACCTCAAAAGACTTATGATAGAAAATGCTATCCACATTCAGAGAAAGAACTTTGGAGTTTGAATGCATATGGAAGTACATTATTTGCTCTCTCTCTCTCTTCTTTTTTTTTGTTTGTTTCTTCTTTCTTGTGGCACCTCTCATTTGTCCTAATTTTTCTTTACAACATGACTAATATGAAAGCATGTTTAATAAGAATGTAGATGGGGGACGGACCCAAGATGGCAGAGTAAAAGCACTGACTTGCTTGAACTCTCTCCCAAACCCCTCCAAATATCTATAAAAAATGGCTCTAAACAAATTCTAAAGCAGCAGAGCCCACAAATAGACAGAGTGAAACAGATTTCCAGCCAAAGACAGCCTGGATGGTTGATCGGAAAGGTATATCATGCTGGGCAATGAGAAGAGCGCCGTTTGGCTTGGGCACACAGGCTGCAGTGAACCTGGAGCAGGTCTCAGAGAACTGAATCGCGGGCAACTGTAGTGGTTTCTAGACTTCTCAACCCATGAAGGCCAAAAACAACTTAGAAGGTGAGTGGGAAAAGTCTGTTTCTGCAGTGGTGAGAGAGAAGCATGGTGGGGTTCCAGCCCCATTCCTCAAGCTTGGCCCTGGGTCAGCGGCTGCCTCCTGGGCTTCCAACCCACAGGCTGAGGGGGAATCAAGTGGCTAATCAGAGGGGGATTGCAGGAATTTCTCTGCTGGTGCAGGATTCTCTTGCTTTGCCTGTGCTTGGATCTGGGTCATGGTTCTGGGTGGCGGTACTGGGAAAAAGAGGAGTGCTGGTCCAGTGGAGCTTGTAATGTCTGTGGACAGGAAATCCTCCTCACAGTTCCAAGACAGATGAGAGTTCTTGTGGTCACTGCACAGGACAGGAAAGGAGTAAACACCTCACCCTTGATCATAGCACCTTGGAAGGACTGAAAATTTACAGGTCCCGAGAAGTATCTCTGAAAACAGCTGCACAAAATCCCTGAAGCTTGAGACAGTACATTCTACACACTGGAAACAGACCTCTACTTTAACAAAGAATTTATAACTCAAGTAATTGGCTGGGATCATGAGCAAGCAGTACAAAAAGAGTCAGAATATATTATCTTACTTTGGTGACAAAGAAGATCAAAGCATACCACCAAAAAAAGACAACAAAGCCAAAGCTTGTACATCCAAAGCCTCCAAAAAAAAATATAAATTGGTACCAGGCCATGGAAGAGCTCAAAAAGGATTTTGAGAAGCAAGTAAGAGAAGTAGAGGAAAAACTGAGAGTGATGCTAAAGGAGATCCAAAAAAATACTGAAGAAAATAACACCTTAAAAAATAGCCTAACACAAAAGGCAAAAGAGGATCCAAAAAGCAAATGAGAACAAGAATGCCCTGAAAAGCAAAATTGGCCAAATGGGAAAGGAAGTCCAAAAGCTTACTGAAGAAAATACTTCTTTAAAAATTAGAGTGGAGCAATTGGAAGCTAGTAACTATATGAGAAATCAAGGCACTGTAAGACTAATCCAAAAGAATGAAAAATTAGAAGAGAATGTGAAATATCTCATTGGAAAAACAACTGACCTGGAAAATAGATCCAGGAGAGAGAACTTAAAAATTAGTGGCCTATCTGAAAGCCATGATCAAAAAAAAGAGCCTAAACATCATCTTTCAGGAAATTTTTAAGGAAAACTGCCCTGATATTTTAGAAACAGAGGGCAAAATAGAAATTGAAAGAATCCACCGATTGCCTCCTGAAAGAGATCCCCAAATGAAAACTCCTAGGAATATTGCAACCAAATTCCAGAGTTCCCAGGACAAGGAGAAGATATTGCAAGCAGTCAGAAGGAAACAATTCAAATATTGTGGAAACACAATCAGAATAACACAAGATTTAGCAACTTCTACATTAAGGATCTGGAGGGCATGGACTATGATATTCCAGAGGACAAAGGAGATAGGACTACAACCTAGAATCACCTGCCCAGCAAAACTGAGTATAATCCTTCAGGGTAAAAAATGCTCATTCAATGAAATAGGGGACTTTCAAGCATTCCTGAGGAAAAGACCAGAGCTGAATATAAAATTTGACTTTCAAATACAAGACTCAAGTGAAACATGGAATAGGTAAACAGGAAAGAAAAATCATAAGAGACTTATTAAGGTTGAACTGTTTACATTCCTTCAGGGAAGGATGATATTTATAACTCATGAGTCCTTTGTTAGTATTAGGGTAGTGGGAGGGAAAAAATCATACGTATGTATAGATAGTCAGATAGATAGATGGAGGGCACAGGGTGAGTTGAAGATGAAGGGGTGATATCTGGAAAATAAAATTAAGGGGTGTGAGAGGATTATACTGGGAGAAAAAGGAAGGGAGAAGTAGAATGGGGTAAATTATCTCACATGAACAGACAAGAAAAGGCTTTTACAGTGGAGGGGAAATGGGGGAAGGTGAGAGGGAATGACTGAATCTTACTCTCATAGGATTTGGCTTAAGGAGGGAATAACATACACAATGGGGTAAGGAAATCTATCTTACCCTACAGGAAAATAAGGGGGAAAGAAGACAAGAGAGCAGGGGTTTGATAGAGGGGAGGGCAGATTGGGGGATGGGATAACCAAAAGCAAACACTTCTGAGGAGACACAGGGTCAAAAGAGACAATAGAATAAATGGGGGAGTAGGATAGGATGAATGGAAATATACTTAGTTTTTCACAACAGGACTACTATGGAAGTGTTTTGCATGACTACACATCTATAACCTGTATCAAGATGCTTGCTTTTTCAATGAGGTTGGGTGGAGAGGGAGAAAATTTGTAACCCAAAGTTTTAAAAACACATATTAAAAATTAAAACAAAAGAAAAAAAAGTAAAAAAAAGAAAAAAAAAGAATGTATATGTAGATCCTATATTAGATTGCTTGCTGTCTTGGAAAAGAGGGAGGGAGGCAGAGAAAATTTAAAACTCAAAAGCTTATGGAATGACTAATGTGAAAATATATTTAATAGGAATGTACATGTAGATCTTACATCACATTGTGCATCATCTTCAGGAGGGAGAAAGGAGGGAGGGGGAGAAAAATTTAAAAGTCAAAAGCTTATGGAGGTGATTATTGATGAATCAAAATTAATAATTTTTTAAAAAAGTTTATGGAAGTGAATGTTGAAAACTAAGAATAAATAAATTAATTTAAAAATAAAAAGAGATAATATTGAGTGTGTATGTGTATATGTATATATATAATGTATAAAATCTTTTTGATGTGGTAAACTCTGCCCATTTATTCTGCTATCTCCAAAAGATAATCACATTCTGTTTTAAAAGGCATATTTGTAAACATATTTATATATTTAAGCACTCTGCTATCTAGCCCCTCAATGTAATATCCCATAAGCCTTGAAGTTTTTCATTGAATGGAAATAAAAATTATGAGTTACCTAAATTGTTTGAATCTTGTGTCAATGTACTTAAGCATAGCACAGTACTATAAATCTAGGGGGACCCCAATTAGTAATAATGGACTGTCCTACCTAATTAACATGCCATAATTTACCCTAAATGGTGGTTGAATTGGAACTATAATTATAACCACTTTTATAATAAGGGTAATTTGTTAACATATATTTTATTGTCTATCTACTCCAGAGAAATAAAAGATTTAGACTTTTTGTAGGTGAACATAAGCTAAACATGTTGAACAGATGCTAAAAAAGATCACCAAAATGATAAGTATAATTTATATACTAACGTTTGTTGGAGATGATAAAGAGGTAGAGGAATTCTATGCAGAAATTGACAAGACCTTCTAAACCAAGTCAGCATTCACATTGACACTCAATGACTTCAGTATAAAGATGGGCATAGTAAAATAAGTCTAAAAATATATTTGCAAATATGTTTTAACAACAAAAAAAATTGAAAAGTTTATAGAATACTTAAAAATCTCACTAGCATACCATTCTTCATTCAAAACGAAAGTCTGAATGCCCAAGAAGTGAAGATAACAAAATAGCTTCTGAAAAAAATATCTATCTTAAATGACAGGAAATGATGGGTTACAGATAAGTCATTTCTGCTTCCACTATCTATGTGCTGTGACATGATCAGCTAACTCAAGCATAGGTCAAGATTGGTATCAAATCAGATAAAAGACAAAAATGTGATAATGCTGTTTACAATTACATCTTCACACTAATCTATTCTGTCTGGCCATTGATGATAAAAAGGGGGAAATGGAAAAGGTGAAGTTACTGACTGATCATCACCATTTACTTCAGTTTAATAGATGCAAAACAAGGAACACAAGGAGGCCAAGGGAGCCCAAAATTGCTTTAGCTAGAAAACACTTTATCTTACCAGTAAGTAGAGAGACATGGAAGTCAAAAGCAGGAGCATTTTAGGATATAAAGGCGTTATCTATAATTTTACCTTGAGTCCTCTCCAAATGATGCTACATGTTTGGACACCTTTGAACACTGTAATCTCTGAAGAATCAGAATTTGATTTAAATTACAGTGAAGAGACGCATTGCATGTTTAAATAGGCTGCAATACATTATTACTAATGACAATGAACTAGCATTGATATGGTGGCATAATGATACAAGAAATGTGTATTTAGAAATCTATGTTGGCTAATTGTCTAATAAAAGTAATGTGAGCAAAGTATAACAGATAGGGAACCAGAGTGCCAAGGTGTTACCCATGAAGTCTCAAAAAATATTAAGGTAGGCCTTCAGCAAGTTAGGTAAATCCTCTTTGGAGGATCTATTGGAGAACATGGGTGAGAATTACACAAGATGCAAAGGTATGGATTAGTTATGTTCTGTTGAGGAAAGAAGGATTTCTATTGATGACTTTACGACCTTTTGAAGTTTTCAGTTTAAGCCCTACCTTTGAGGATCATCTTATCTAATTGAAGAGCAAAATAATAATTTAAGGTTAATAAATAATACTTTACAATACTCTAATTTGATCCTCATGGCAACTCTATGAATTTATTCAGTCACTTTCAGACTCTTTGTGACCCCATTTTGGGGTTTTCTTGGCCAAGATACTGGAGTAGTTTGCCATTTCCTTCTCTATCTCATTTTACAGATGAGGAAACTAAGGCAAACAGGGTTGTAACTTGCCCAGGGTCTACAAGCTAGTGTTTGACACCAGATTTGAATTCAGGAAGCTGAGTTTTCCTGACTCCAGATCTGGCACTCTGTCTATTGCACCACCTAGCTACCCTTTGGTAAATGCTATTTTAAAGATAAGGAAACTAAGCTTGAAAGAGGTTAAGTGATCTTCCCAGGGTCACAGGTCGTGTTTGATGTAGTCGAACATTCAACCTACTCAGTCATCTAGCTGCTCCCAATCTTAAAATATTAATTTGTCTTTAGTACTGCTCTTCCCTCCGAAGCTTACTTTTTTGCCTCATTGCATTGTGGAGACACCCTTGATCTCTTGAAATCAATTCCAAAAGAATATATGACTAGCTATTTGAAGAGGGAATTAGTACATCTCTTTTCTTAGTACCAGATTTGCCAAATGCAGAGAAGCTCATTATCAGGTTGGTTCTTAGGTTGACGGAATTTTTGGTTGCAGAAAGTCTAAAAGATCATCTATTATTTGCATACAGGGTTGGAATCTATATATATAGAGAGAGTATACCCACCTTGATGAAATTTAGAGCCCTGAATTATTGATGTAGCCATTTTGGAAGTTATGTTCTATTAAAAAAAAGATTTTTCTTATACATTTTAATTGTTAGAAATATTATACAAAATCCAAGACTAAGGAAAGGATTTTGAACATAATGAGATCTCACATTTTTGTGGCACTTTACAAAACACTATCATGTACATTTTCTTACTTGAGATGATCAAATCTTGAGGCAATCAGAAGTTATTATCTTTATTTTACAAATTAGAAAATAGATTCAAATGTTTTGATCAATCAATTGATCAATACTAAATAAGGGGCAGAAGGTTCACCCTAGTAAAAGAAACTCTAATCTCTTCCTATTACCTGCAGGATCTATCAACCAATCAACAAGTATTTTTTTTTTTTTTTTTGCCGAGGCATTCGGGGTTAAGTGACTTGCTCAGGGTCACACAGCTAGTAAGTGTCCAGTGTTTGGTCTGAGGCCAGATTTAAACTCAGGTCCTCCTGACTTCAGGGCCGGTCCTCTATCCACTGCACCACCTAGCTGCCCTGTAAATAAGCATTTATTAAGTACTTAATTTGTGCCAAGCTCTGTGATGTGCTGGGGATACAAAGAAAGGGGGAAATGGTCTCTGCCCTCAAGGAAGTAACATTCTAATAGGAGAGACAACATGCAGAGAACTACGTACAAACAACAGAGGTATAGGATAAATAGGACACAGTCTCACAGAGAAGGCACTATGATTAAGAACTTGGAAAAGCATCTTGCAGAAGGTGGGACTTTAGGTGAAACTTGAAGGAATTCAGGGAAGCCAGGAGAGGAAGGACATCATTTCAGGCAAGGGTACAGCCCAGTGAAAATACCTAAAATTGGGACATGGAGTTTAATGTGTAAGAAACAGAAAGAGAAGCCAATGTCACTGGATCACAATGTTATGTGGAGGGGAATAAGGTGTAAGAAGACTAGAAAGGTAGGAAGGGGCCAGCTTAAAAGGGCCTTAAAAAACAAACAGAAGATTTTATATTTTATTATGAAGCCTTGGAAGTTTTTCAAATCAGAGGATGACATGGTCAGACTTATGCTCAATTTGACAGCTGAGTAAAGGATGGACTGAAATGGGGAGAAACGAGACAGGAAAACCTCCCAGCACTGAGTGAGGATGGGCTGAGACTTTGCTGTTTATTTTCCCCAGACAGCATAGGTATACATGTTTTTTTTTTTTCAGTAGAATAAAACTCCTATAAGACCAGAACTATTTCATGTTTGTCTTTCTGTTTCTAGCACCGCACACAGTGTATTGTGCAGAACAGGTATTCACAAATGTTTGTTGAATTGAATCATATTTCTCCTTGGAACATTTTATTAAAAAAAATGGGAGAAGAAATAAGGTATAAATTGGTAGATGATAGCAACCCATGTTCCCATCACCATGATGTGCTTTTCCTCTGGTACCTTCGACCTAACTCTCACAGGGAGAAGACCTGAAACTCAGCGTGGAACTGGCCATCGCTTCCCTGCACCAATGGTGGGACTTTATGTCCACCCCACTTCCCCAGCTCTCAAATTAAATTTGCCCAGATTTAGTCCTGCTAATTACAACTCTGTCTTGAGAGATCAAACAATGGCTTCATTTATCCCAGAGCTATGACTCACTGGTCAAAGTGAGGAAAGGGACACGTGATGGAGGGTGTCTAGTTTCATACTGCAGGAGATGGAGCTTAGTAAGGAGATACAGGTGATTTCTAGGTCTGATTGTTTTCATGAGTATTTCCACCATTCCTTGTGATCCCAACTCAAAGGACCCTTTCTTCAATTCAGAAATGTGAACTTCTGTCTTTCTGTATCTTTGTTTTTCCCTTCCTCATTGCTATCTCTCTATCCCAAACTTACTAAGCACCCAATCCTTAAGTTTCTGCAAGACTGCCCAGTTGTTGTGACAATCTCCATGCTCCAGCGCCCTCCTGTTCTTACCTCTCTTTTTGGGGCAATATGTCCCATCTTTTAACTGTTGACACTTCTCTAAGATAAATCACTTTTTAACACTAAAAGTTTTCCAAGAAGTCAGATTTATTTTATTCTCATGATCCATAAAAAACTATTAAGTTTCCTGGAATGTTTATTAAAAATTCCAGACACCCCAATGATAATTTCCAGAAACCACAGCCTCTGCTAATAATATTGTTCATATTATGATTCTATTCCTACATAGAAAAGAACACAGATTAATACACGACATAAATTTACTTTCCAAAGTACATGGATTAAAATTTCATACTGTATGGAGATCAAAGGAACCGACTAAGATTTAGGAAGATAGCTATTCCTTCTGCTCATCTTTCAGTTAGCTTAGTATTTTTATTGGACAATGATAACTTTAGTGCTTATGCTGAATTAGGATATTTCTCATTCTTATGAAGTTCAAGGTACATTTTAACCAATGCTCTGCCTTGAACAAAGGGAATTCTCCTTTTGCTTGGGCCTCTCTTTTCTACTTACCTCACTCTCTCCAGTGTCATAGTTATTTGTGTGTGTATCTTCCTCACACAAATATACTTCATAGCTGTAACTGCCATATGAGTTAGGTCTATGTGGGACTTAACTTGGCATCTCTACAACATATCACAATATTTCATTTAATAAATATTTGTTGAATTTAATTTAATTATTGAGGCCTTCACTTGGATGGTTTTCTTTTTGACTAGACCCAAATTGTAAGAATTTTGTTTTTGTGTTTGTTTTACTGAAAGTTGATGGTAGAATATCAAGAACTATGGAAGAATCTATTATATAACATTGTATTTTAAGCCTGTTTTTAAAACAATTTGCTTGTCTTTCTCTTGCTTTCTCTGTACCATCTTATTGCTGTCATAGAGTTTGCAGTAGCATCAGTTGGGCCCCCAATCAATATGGTGGAGCAGGAAGCAAAACTACATCCATGCATTTCCTCATAATCCATTCTCTCCCTCCTAGAGAGAGAGAGGGAGAGAGAGAAGAGGAGAAGAGAGGAGAAAATTTACCAGACAGGCTTCAATGAGAAATCCAAGCAAAAAATGCAGCGGATCATTTTCTCAGCTCAGGTCAGCATAAGCACACAGAGTAGGCATAGGCCTATAAACGCTGCAGACAAGGCTGGCCAGGAGGATGCTGCTAAAAACCTTTTGGGATAAATAGGGGCCTGAGCCCAAAAGAATTTGGGTCCTATTTGTTTGAAGGGGGAATGATGAGGATGAGATCTGAACCCCAAAAAGTAAAATACTATGTCTTTGGGATCTGGACCCCAGAAAGGGAAAACCCTGGGCTTTCCCATTTGGCCAAATCTCTGGATTTCTCCTGGCACCATAATCCTATCAAAGGGCTTTTCATTGTGGCTATGACTAATCTCCCAATTCTCTATTACCCTTAACCAAGCCTAGCCCTCCATTGTCTTACCTCCTTATGCCCCTCCCCCTACTTCCCACTCTTAATCCTATCTAGGCTTTATTCTTCCTTGGTCACTCCTAGATCCCTCCCACAATCTTTCTGTATATAAGGTCCATTCTTGTCTAAATTAAGGTGCTCAGATCCCTTAAGAACCTAGCCAGTAGCTCACAAATGCTCAGATTCCTTAAGAGTATGGCCAATATAGCAGATCTTTAATAAACCTTTTCTTTGGCTGAAAAAATAAACAAACAAAGAAACAAACAAATAAATAAATAAGTAAATAAAATAGATAAATAGATAAATAAACAAATAACTAACTAACTAACTAACTAAATAAATAAATAGGGGCCTGAGGCTGTCTACTCCAGCAGGAAGATGTCTTGGTTTGAATACAGAGGAGCCTGAACTGTTCAGGGAACATGAATACGTGCCAATTGGCAACTCTGTCACTCATGCCTCAGAGCTAGGTCACTGACCCAATGGGGACTAAGGAAGAGATTTCTTTACTTAGGAGTGGAGGATAAGGAGAAAGAGAGGTGGTAGGGTCTGAGGCTGTGTGTGGGAGGAGCAGGAATAGAAGTGAGCAGCAGCTCTGATCCTGAGAAAAAATCAGTCTCGAATTCATCCTAAACCCAGTATGTTACCTGCAGTGGAATATAAAGGACCAGAAGCTCAAAAGAAAAGGAAAACTTGAAGGTGTGTTTCACTGAATTTGGAGAACCTTCTAGCCAGTTGATGGCAGTTGCTTCCAATAGCAGTTTATTTGATCTCCAGTGAGGAGCAAGCTTACAATTGGGATCCTCAGATACAAATCTGAGTCAGGAGTACCCAAAGAAAGCAACAACAGTACCCAAGAGAGTCCAAAACAGGACCAAACAAGGCCCGGATGTTCTCTCCAGAAGAGTGCAAAGCTAGGCCTTAACACAACATTCAATTTTGGAAAATAAGGCTAGAAGATTGTGTAAACGAAACAGAACCCCACCATAAAGAGTTATTATAGTGACAAATCATAAACCCAGAAGAAAAGAATAACTCCAAAACATCTTCAATCAAAGCCTCAAAAGAACAACACAGTTTGGATCCAATTTCAACTTCAATTCCTGGAAGAAATAAAGCAAAATTTTTTCAAGAGTTTACAATGTTATAAATACTAATATGATCTTATAAATAAAAAAAATAAATGAGAGTGTTAGAGGAAAGATTTTGAAAAGAGGGGAGGATTATGGACGACACTCTTGGAAAGATAGTGAACAGCTTAGTATAAGGCTACAAAACCTTACCCAAGCAACAAACTCCCTGATAATTAGAATGGATAAAAGAGAAATTACTCAGTCTTTGAGGACAAAAGATATTGAAAAAGTCAGAAAACTAAAGGAAAATAAGAAAAAAAATAAAAATAAATTTTTAAAAGTCTCATATAATAAATAACTGGCCTGTAATATGGATCAAAGAAACAAGAAAAGAAAAATACAAGGAATTCAATGAATATATGGACTATAATCCATTTGACTAAGTATTTTTGTAACATTGAATAAAAACTTAACAAAAACAAAAGAGTCAGCATGAAGTGATTCATTCGGAAATGTGCTGTTTATATAATGCTTTTTTATATAATACTACACTTTTTATGGGTATCATGCAATGGGTGGTTGTTCTCATAAGATAAACTCAATACTGCATGTGATTATACAACTGTTAAATGTTTAGGGAAGCAGATCTGGCTGGTTGGCACAGCTGTTTATCTCACAGTGTTAAGAAAGTGAATTTCATTGGTTAAATCTTATGTGGGTTAATTTCCTTGGCCCCATTCTGCCCCCTTAACTTGACTGGACATAACAAGTAAGAGCTGTTGTGTCTTAAAGGGAATGAGTAAAAGTTAATGGAGGTATCAATGCAAACCCATCTCCACCACTGAATAAAGCCCTGAACCTATATGTGGTAGGTCATTATCTCATATAGGAAGGACAGCTCTTTCATTTACAGCAAGAATTCACTCTTTTAAGAAAAACAAGTTAATAGCCAAGGAAATTCCTCCTATGACTTGGTAGAAGTCTGAATTTTTATGCCAGGACTATAGTTGTCAATGAGTTATGTTCTCTACTATTGCTGTTTCCAGCTAGGCCTTTGATTAGAAGAATTAGGAATGAGCTCAGATATAACTAAGCTAACCTCAATTATCAATAGCATCTTCATAAGTGAAAACAGGTGCCACTCACCACACATTCATTGACTCTCTTTAACTCACTATCACAACTCTGCTCTCTGTGCCCATAGGCCATCCACCCACTACCATTAGCCAGCCACCTTCTTAACTTTGGAAAACCTTCATGGGAAGGCTGACACAAAGAATTGCTCCCTTCATCAATTGCTCCTCCAATGGGAAGAATCACAAATCCTAAGTAGAAACATCCACAGTATTCTCTGCCTCCCAGACTCTCAGTATCTGAGCCTTTTGATATGTTTTAGAAAGCAATTTTATAATTTGTAAAGGTTACTTCAGAACTATTTTTATTTTAATCAAATATGATTAGAATTAAAAAGGTAAATTTTGTATTAGCTATGGGGAAAAGTTATTGTTATCTCTATTAAATTTTATCTTAGTACATATTTCATTGCTAAATAAATCTGTTGCTGTCATGTGTACACATCTGAATTAAAGCTAGGTTTAAGTTAAAAGGACCTTAGAGGATGTGGAGTTTAACCTCTTCATGTTATATATGAAGAAACTGAGGCACTGAGAAGTGAAAAGACTTGTCCAGAGATAGAAAACTATTGTCTGAGGTGAGATTTGAACAACACAACTCTTGATTCTAAGTTCAACGTCCCGTTTGCTACACCACACTATCAATCTCTAAAGGCTAGCCAAGAATCCAATATGGGATTAGAATAAAGTGAGTAAACATTTGACCTTGGATTACTGAAAAATGAGAGATAGAAAATAGTATTTAGGGATTGGGCAGGGATCCCAAAACAGTTAGGTCTTTTAAAAGCAGAATGCTCTGAAGTAATTTGATGAAATTAAATTAATTTTATAGAATGTTTTACAAAAAGAAAGAATGTGTAACTTAAATAAAAATAATCTTACACTAGTAAATGCCATCAAAAATGATTATTTATGCAAAAAACACCCTTATTCCCAACCAAAGATGGTTGTTTTTCTAATAAGATGTTGAGATGGAAGATGCTTTTCGAGTTTATTGCAAATTGACTTATCTACAAAACAGGAGGTAAAAGGTCTTCACATAGTAAATATCTTGATTTCAAAATGAAGGAACAAACACCTTCCACATTTTCTTTCAAAAATGAGGTGGTTTTTCTCGGTGGGGTACTGGAAGAACAAATAAAGTACATCCTTGGAACACCAGGAATACATCAGCTTTCTGGAAGTTCTGGAAGGGTTTGTCAAATGCCAGTAGGGAGGCCTGGGTCTATGAGACCCTACAGTTTCATACTCCTTTGACTGCTGTTCCTGAGAAGGGAGTGGAGCTGGGAGGACAGCTGTCTAGAAGATATAATGAAGAAAGTTGGGTAAAATACTTTCAGATAGAAATTATGTTCCCTAACCCACTTTTATTTTTATTTCCCTATAAATCCCAGTCCTGCTGACATTTTACAGAATACCACATAATGATGAGAAATAAAAATTTCTTAGACTCCTCAAAAAAAAAGCTATTTTTCACTAAGATTTGTTCTAAATTCTGTCTATGTATATAGAAAGGTTCTTTCTACCTTTTTTGGAGTGATTTCTTGAGTTTTGGTGGGAATTTTCTGTATTTTAATTTTTGGTCAGGGATTTAAATTATCCATGACTCTTCTCTATTCTGATTTCTAGACCTGAATTTTTGTAGATGTTTTGTACCTTGCTATTTTCAAACCATTAGAATTTATAATATGTATGGTACATATATATATATATGTATATGTGTGTATCATATATATTTGTTGGTATATCCAAATTATTTATTATCTACTTCAAAAGGAAACTAAGACAGTGCCACCTCCAACTTCCCATAGGATCTTCTTCTTCTTTTTTTCTGGTATTCATTTGGGGTAAGGAGCTGAAAATGGGATCATACATAAACTAGATCTCTGAAAAAAAATTAAACAGTATGAGTTTTCTCATATAGAAAGATTATATGGTCTAGTGAATAGAGGGCCATACTCATCATCGGGAAGATGTGTGTTCACTCTCTGCCCCTCCACATACTACCTCTTTGACCTGGGGTTAGTCACTTAACTTCTCAGTGTCCCCCAAGAAACTCTTTGAGACTACAGATTGAAGAGCAGGTACATATCTTCATTAGTACAGGAAGCAACCCAGTCAGTAGTTCCCTAAACTGATGAAATTGGAGGTCCAGTACAAAAACAAAATACACATATACACATACCCACACACAAAGAGAGAAAGAGAGAGAGAGTTCTCTCAAGATGAAAGAAAGTTATATGTTTTTCTCCAACTGCTTGAGTGATCCACTTATATAGATCTCTATGGCATTGGCAGTAGGTATAGATTAAAAAGCTTAGGAAGAGACAGCTAAGTGGTGTAGTGGATGGAGCACCTGGCCCTGGAGTCAGGAGGACCTGAGTTCAAATCTGGCCTCAGACACATAATGCTTACTAGCTGTGTGACTCTGGGCAAGTCACTTAACCCCAACTGCCTTGCCAAAAACAAAAACAAAAACAAAAAAAGTTTAGGAAACAGGTGGTCAAAGGTCTAAGATGTGAATGATTGGATGATTTATAGTTATATTTAGAACTGAAATTTGACTTCACACATATGTGATCAAAATCAAAGACAAGATCAATGAGGTGAAGAAATGGGAGTGTGGGCCCTAAAATGACACATTCCAGGAATAAAATAATGAAATAACAAAATAATGAGACCTCAGCTTTTGTTTAATCCAACCTCTATTTAAAATGCCAATTTTCTCTACATTGTCCCTGACAAGTAATTGTCCAGCTTCTACTAAAAGACCTATAGTGACAAGGAAATAACTTTAACCCAAAGGTGGGGAACCTGCAGCCTTGAGGCCACATATGACCCTCTAGGTCCTCAAATGTGAAACTTTAACTGGATCCAAACTTCAGGATTTGTTCTGTGAAGTTTGGATTCAGTCAAAGGGCCATACTTGAGGGTCTAGAGGGCCACATGTGGCCTTGAGGCTGCAGGTTCTCCACCAATCTGACCCCTCCCCATTCCATTTGGAGGTGGTTATGATTATTGAAAAGTTATCACTCATACCAAGGACTCTGGATAGAGGGTGGGTCTTGCAGTCAGATGATGAGGGTTCAAACCTTGTACTTGATACATACTAGCTATGTGACTCTGGACCATTTACTTACTCTCTCGGTATGCCCCAAGAAACTCATTAAGATTATAAAGGAAAGAAAAAGACTCGGGTTGTATTGATGGTGGGAGTATTTATCCCAAGAATATCACAAACTGAAAATCATATGTCCAGGTCAAACAAATACTGTGGTTAGACTTGTTTGTAAGCAAATTTTAATAGCATATTTTAAAGGTGGGTGGAGGACAGATCAGTTAAGGGGTATTCATAACAGTTCAATGGAGAAGTGAAAAAGATTTGAACTAGAATAGAGGTAATGTGAGGAAAGGAAAGGATGGATGTAAGAGATATTGTTGAAATAGAATTGATAGGACTGGGCAACTGATGGTATGTGGGTTGTAAAGGAGTGGATAAAGTCAGATGTTTAGTTACCCACTGAGGTCTCTTCTAGGCCTGTGCTCTTTTTCTTCTGTTAGTGGCTGGAATGCTGATTTGACTTCCTAGGCCAAAAATAAAAATCAAATGAGTATGTTTCCTCTTTATACTAAGTTTATAATTTTCTCAAAAGGAGTCATTATGTTGCACTATGGTCTTTAACCATCTTTTAAAAAAAAATCTCCAGGTTTAATTCAAGAAAAAAAACAGAAAGTATAGTGTATATTTGGGAGAAAGCTGGGTTTCTGGAGTGTATGAGCTGTCCAAATCAAAAATCTGAGAAGTTCCAGTCACATTCAGAATCTTGTCACCATCCATGCCTTATAGACATTAATCAGAAGCCTTTAAAGAAAGTTTTTGACTTTGGGGACTCAATGGCACCTCTGAACATAAATTAGGTCACTTTCCTACATATTATTTAAGGGCAGTCATGAGAATTTCTACAAAATGCTTGACCAAACTGGGTGGTTCTTTCTGGGCAAGATTCCTGAGGATTCTAACCTGAATGCCAGAAGTAAATGGGATTTGGCTTCTGATTGTGGGAAAATAGTCATTTCCTCTGACCTGGTTCTTAAATCTACAGTTAGTCATAAGACTGCTCTGGTATTTGCCTCTGGGTACAC
Organism: Vombatus ursinus; assembly: GCF_900497805.2. NCBI lineage: Eukaryota > Metazoa > Chordata > Mammalia > Diprotodontia > Vombatidae > Vombatus > Vombatus ursinus. Next base: position 3,979,365 of record NW_020950417.1, on the reverse strand, counting down.
CAGAGAGTTTAAGTTGCATGCATATGTATTTGAATATTCAATTCAACACACATTTAATGTCTGTGTACTATTTGCAAGGCACTGTGCTTATAGAGTTGGGGGTTACAGACAGGAACTTTTCTCAAGGAGGCTGTAATCTTATTACTAGGCAGAATGATAAGTATACAGATAATTATCATATGATGGAAAATGGTGCAATTGCAAACAACACATCTAGACAAAGTGCTGTGAGAAACTGAAGGAAGTTGAAATCCTTTTAAAATGGAAAAGGAAGGCAATTCACAAAAAGTTTCATGAAGGAGTTAGCATCTGATTTATGACCTGAAGGAAGAGAGAGACCTTAACAGGTAAAAATTGTGGGGGAGAGGAGGTGAGAGAGAGACATTACAAAGGAAGCAGTATGATACAGTGGAAAGAGTACTAGATTTGGAGTCAGCAGACCTGAGTAGAAATCTTAGCTTGGGTATTTATACTCTGAATGACCTTGGTTAAGCCATATATCCTTACCCATCGGTAAGATGAAGGAATTGGACTAGATGAAGTCCTAGGGCCCCTCCAGCTCTTATTCTATGATCCCGTAACTGGAAAGGGCAGGATCTTAACAGAGGACAGAAGTTGATCATGTTTCTCTGGAAAGTGGAATATATGAATGAAGTGGTATGAAATAGAGTTGGACAGAGAGATTGGAGTTAGATTATAGAGAGCTTTGAATGTCAAGAGCAAGAGTATGTGTATGTATTTAAACTATTTCTGGATTTTGAACTAACTCAAATTGGCTCTCATGGCTAGTGAACTGAATAACCAAGCCTATTTGTTTTGATTAATGACAACTTACATTATCAAAGCAACCTATGAGTCTTGGAGTTTTACAGTCATCTAACATTTTATTTCAAGAATGTATGGTATATATGCAGATATTGTACTTTTGTCTTTTTATAGCTGTCATAGTATTTTCACCCCAACCTAGTGATGTCATTGGTCCTCTTGAAGGAAGAACAACAATAACACTTCGCTCACTGCACATGGGGTATATTTCCATATTTCTATACATGCACCTATTTTCATGTCACAGATTCATGGGATCACAAAATCGGAAATAGTTGGAAGGAGCCACTGGGCCTATCTAGTGAAACCCATATGTGAAAAAGAAGAATACCTTCTACAACATATCCCACAAGTGGTTATCCAGTTTCTGCTTAATGATATTCCACTAGAGGAAACCTACTACTACTTCCTTGGGCAGGGCATTTGACTTTTGAATGACTCAAATTGTTGACAAGATTTTTCTATTTATTGAGCATATGTCTGCCTCTCTGCAGATCAAACACTTATTGATGCATCTTCTGTCCTCTGGGGCCAATTAGAAAAAAATAATCCTTTCTCCTTATGATAAAACTTCAAATATTTAAGCTTGCTATCCTATTTCCTATTGCTTCTCTTTTCCAGGTTCTACAATTTCTCTTTCCACAGAATATGGTCCCCAGAGTTCTCACCATTTTAGTCTCTCTCTCTGAACCCTCTCTAAGTTATCTTTTATAGAATGGGGTGTAGACTTGCTCATAGTACTATAGCTAGGGTTTCATCAGAGTACTGCAGGAAAAAACCTCTCTTGTTCTATATACCATGTTAATCTTACAGCAGCCTAGAAGAGCATTAGTGTTTTTGTTTGTCACGTTACCTAATAATGAGTCTTTAGCACACTAAAATGTTCTTTTTAAAGAAATTTTCTTTTTAAAGAAAAACAAATTGTATGTATATCCTTTATCCTATTATATAAACTTTATTTCTGAATACATTCTTCCCCCTTCCATGCCCAGTGAGTCATCCATCACAAAGAAAATAAGAGGGAAAAAGCAGTTTAGAAAAACTAAAAAATATATTCATTCAGTATGATGATAGATGAAATTTTCATGGTGCACCTCCTCTGCAATGAAGGGAAGGAAATGTATTTTCTCAACTCTTCTCTAGGACCAAACTTGGTCATTATCAATATACAATGTTCAATTTTATTATTTCCATTTACATTGTTGCTAATATTGTGTATAGATTTTTCTTGGTTTTGTTTATTTTATTCTGCATCAATTTGAACAAGTTTTTCCTTGTTTCTCTGCATTTTTCATATCAAATTTATTATGGTGCAATAATATCCCACATTCAGGTGGCAATTTGTGTATGTAATTTGTTTAACTATTTGATAATTCATGGGTTTCCACTTTTTTTTTCAGGTCTTCATTTCCACAATAAAAGTTGCTATAAATTCTTAGGCACACACAGGGACTTTCTTTATATCTTTGATCTCTTTGAGTAGTAGTGGGATTTCTGGGTCATTAGGAGCAACATGATTATATTGGAAATTCATAGAAATATATGAATTCTAGTTTAGGATTTTAAGTTCATGCTTCAAATCTTTGTATCATAATTCTTGAAGTGGAGTAAATTTATATGAGTTTGTAAGATTTTAACAATGTTGAAGTCACTGAGAAAAAAATATTATGAAAGCCAAAGTACATGGAAGATGAATGGACAGATGATCAGACATCTGGTGTGGAGTAGACATGTATATCGTCATGTTTCCAGGCTATTAAACCAGGCAGCAAAAAAGTAGAACTCTTAGAGAGGAACTTCTGGGTTTCTAAAAAGTTGAAATAGGCTTTATTTTTTTTTTATTTTTTGGTTAGGGAGTGGGGTTAAGTGACTTGCCCAGAGTCACACAGCTAGTAAGTGTTAAGTGTCTGAGACTTGATTTGAACTCAGGTCCTCCTGAATGCAGTGCCGGTGCTCTATCCACTGCACCACCTAACTGCCCCTGAAATAGGCTTTTAAAAACTTTCTATAGTTTAAATTTGCTTTGGAGAAAGATGATCAAATATTGTAAGCTCTGGTCTGTCATTGTAAAGTTAAGGGTAGACTGGGAGCTTGAGAGAAATGAATACTCCAATGTTATTTCTTCTCATCAATTTATCCCTTTTCCACTGTTAGTCAATCAAATTTTAAAAATCTAGTCTACTTTAGAAGGGCATATTGGTTTTGCAAAAGGTCAGCAATTAATAAGAGAACACATTTATTAAGGATATATGGGAGCTTATTTGGCTGTAATAATCATTTGTCCAACAAAGCACTTGTGAATGTTTGGGTCAAATATTCTTTGTTTTTACTCCATGGAACACATTAGATAAATATAAAAAGAAGATAAAAAAAATTGTTCTCTTCCCTAGCCCTGTTTTCTTATCCATAAAAAGATGGAGTTATACTATATAATCTCTAATTTCCATTCCAAATTGTGAGCATTGTTCATTCAGTTGGGTTCATTTCAGTGAACATGTTTTTATGATGTATTTCCAGAGCCCTTAAGCATCTTGCTTTCCTACATAAGTTGTCCCTCAATTATAATTAGAATTAGAATAGCAAAAATCATTTTGTGTCTTTTTTCAATTGGGTTTGGAGAGTGGTGTCCACAGAAGAAGATTAACAATTTATCATGAACTAGTAGTTACAATATTTCCACAGGGATTAAGTGATTTTCCCATGGTGAGAAATGAATATTCATCAAATTTGAAGATGACACAAAGTTGGGAGGGAGAGCTAGCATACACAATTATGGAATCAGGATCCAAAAGCATCTTGAGAAGCTAGACTATTAGTTGAATCTAATAAGATGAAATTCAATAGGGATAAATCTAAAATCTTGTACTTCAGTAAAAAATATCAACTCTATAAACATTTGATGGTGGGGGGAGAGGTCATTATTCTGAAAGATTTCTGCAAGCTCTGTGTGATCTAGCAGTATGATATGGAAGCCCTAAAAGCACTAATGCTATCTTGGGCTGTATTAGGAAGGGCACAGTTTCCAGGAATAGGGAGGTGAGAACACTATTATAATCTGACCTTGTCAGAACTTATCTGGGGTATTGTGTTCACTATGGTGTTCCTTCCCTCCCTTCCACTCCCCCACCCCATTAGGTTTTAAAGCAGAAGTTGGGTGGCTATTTCTTGGACATTTTTAATAGAGATTTCTTTTCCAGTATACAATATACTGCATGATCCATAAGGCCCCTTCCAATTTCCAAATTCTGTAACTATGGGGACAAATACTATGGAAAACTTCTTCAAAGCAAAAACAGAAACACAAAAAGCAGCAAAGGTATTTACCCAGATCCCAACCAGAAACTACAAAAAGTCAAGGCATAATTTGGCTGCATGTAAAGCCAGAACACACTTGTTTTTGGCTCCCTACGATTTAAAAGAAAAAAAAATCACCCAAATGTCATGGTGGATTTGGGGGATGATGAGCATGACTGGAGTGAGGGGAACCAAAATGTAATTGAATGTCAAATGAAGATATGTTCCCAGAATATTTCTATAAAATTCTAGCAGGATATATGCCACATTTACTTCCCTGCTGGTAGGGGATGGTGATGATACTTGATTGGAATTCTGGGACCACCAAGCTAAAATCAAGTGGGCTAAGGGAAGGGAGTAGTGAAGAAACAAGGAGATATTTCAATATTGTGATAAAAAGAACTTTGTAGAGTCTATTTTGGAGAAATAATGAGTTAAATTAAGAAGTATTGGTTAAGAGAAGAACCCCAGCTCAGAGAAATGGTGAAGATCACTGCCCAGCCACAAACATAAACATCCTAAGGGTTCTACTCATGGATGATATGCTCATCAAATTTACATATATAGCACAAAGCTGGAAGGGATAGCTAACATACAGGATGAGAGTCAGAATCCAAAAGGTCCTAGTGCTAGATCATTGGATTGAATCTTACAATATGAAATTTAATAGGCAAAAATGTAAAGTTTTGCACTGAGGTAAAAACAATAAACTCTACAAATATAAAATGAGGGAGGAATGGATAAATATCAAGTGTTCTGAAAAGGGAACCCCAGATCATTGGTAGGACAGGTAGGTTATAGACCTGTGCAATTTGATCCACTAAACCACATCAGCAATGTGTCCATAATTTCTAGTTTTCAAGTGTTGCCTAAGGCATTAAGAAGTGACTTTCCCAGGGCCACATAAAGATTATGTATCAAACATGGGGCAAGGCCAATGGTTATGCTGCAGCTTTAGGGTGTCACACACCCTGGGTCACATAGCCCATCCTCTTTTCATGCCTATTCCTGAGGTCTAGAAATAAAAGGAACTCGGGCTGGTGGTGGAAAAGATCTTATTTCTTTTAAAGAAGTTAAGAGGGTCTAGAAAGGAATGAGAAAGTAAGTCTAGTCACTACTAGGGAAGGGGATTAGAGGGGACAATCCGAAAAGACAGTGATGCTCATGGTTTGAGGTCTACTGAGTAGAAGAAGAACAGAAACAAGAAATTCTTGGTTGGGGGGAGACAAAAAAATAAAAATCCTTTCCATGCTTTAAATCTATGACAGACTTACTGAAAGAAAAAAAATGTATATTTAATTGCATATAGTTTGTACTCTGAGATCTCCTTTCTCTGTAGAAGAATAATAGCAGTTGAATGCCTATAAGTGTATTCTGTAGAGGAAAAGAATTCCTGGTTTTCTTCAAAGCATAGCTCAAGTATCCTCAGCATCTAACAGTGCCTGGCACAAAGAAGGTATTTAATATATGTATATATGTGTATATGCATATATGTATGTATGTATGTATGTACACACACACACACACACACACACACATACACGCAGATGGGTAGCTTATTGTTGCAGTGGGTAGCTTGCCAGGACTGAAGTGAAGAAGACATCTTCCTGAAATCAAATCTGACCTCAGGAGCTTACTAACCGTGTTACCCTGAGCAAGTCACTTAACCCTGTTGTCTCAGTTTCCTCATCTATAAAATGAGCTGGAGAACGAAATAGAAAACCACTTCAGTATCTTTGCCAAGAAAACCCCAAATAGAGTCACAAAGAATTGAACATGACTGAAAATGACCAAACATTAACAACAGCAACTCTATATATGTGTATACATATAATATATATATATATATACACACATATATATATACATATATGTATACCAAGTCAGTAATTACACAGACACAAATATGTAGATATGCACATATTATACACACATGTATGTATATATGTACATAGACATCTGTATTGTACAAATAGATATGTATAATACATACACATATGTAACTTTATGTATATGCTTGTGTAAATAAATGCTTGTGTAAAATCTATTGTATATGCTTGTGTAAAATCTATTGATTTCAAAAAGAAAGCATGGAAAAGACTATGATCTTACTTATTCTTGGAGGTGGGGGTGGTGTAGAGAATTATGCCTTTTTTGTTCCCCCAGGAGGAGACAGAAACGAGTTCTCTAAGGTAAGTGGTAACAAGAATCTTATTAGGGAAGTCTTCTCTTTGATGTGTAGTTTATTATACCATTGTTATTAATATTAGAAGAATCTGACTAAGTTTGGGAAGCAGTCTTTGCCCTCATTTCAAGAGAGCTGAGGGGAATTATCCATGCTTTCCTTTGGAGTCAGTCTGAATAAGCAATTAGGCTTATGATCATGTGACCCAGGTAATAAACCCTTTGTGCGAGAGGGGAGAGCTAGTGACCAAATATAAGAGGTTAGTAAGGTTGTCTCAGATAATAGCCCTCTTACTGAGAGATCCAGGTACAACATACCTCTTTCCAGTTTCAGGATCTACTTAGGTGGTGAGTGCATGTTGCTTTTATTCTGATCGCCAATTCTCCTTAGTCTCTGTCTCTGGGTATTGGCTTCATGTGGGCACTCAAAAAAGGCACAAGAAGAAGAGTTTGCTCCTGACACAACGAATTCCAATGGGAATAGCTAAATATCTGGCAGCTCAGAAGGGCTATGAATAGTGTCCTATTGGTTTAATACTATATTGAGTATTTTGAATAATCTACTTAACCACTCTACTGGCCGATGGGAAATATGGGTTAAGGCTGTCATATTCAAAATTATATTCATTTGTGAATTCCTGCAGATGGGTTGGAGAAAAATATGGGCCATTATCAATGACTAAGGTTTGAGGCAGACCAAACCTTGCAAAGATACTTTTCAAGTAAATTTTAATAGCTACTACTCATAGGATTTTGGGAGGGATAGTCAACCCCTGTTAGTTGGTATGTGTTTCCCCTCAATGTTACAGAGCTGCTGCCAAGCGACATTCTCCATTGGCTTAATGTTTTTGCTAACCGCAAAACTGAATATCTTCCCTTCTGCTAGACTACCATATTTAGACATTTGTCTGTTTTTTTCTAAACACTTCCTGCTTCTGATCTCTATCAGCATCTTTACAAAATAAGTTAGTAGTTACATCTCCTTATTTTGAAGTGGTGAAAGAAGAATGGATTCCCCCAACCAGTTTCTCTCCACAAAAATCTCTCTACTGTGACACTTTTTTTTCCATTTTTGTTTATTTTCTTCAAATTGACCTCAATATACATCAATACATTTCTTATGCTAATCCTCCCACCCCACATAGAAGAAATGAGGAAAGTCTAATGTATATGACATATCTGGATAGTACCTTTCCAATTGCCATCAAATTCATAGTGAAATTTACCAATATTTTCAGCTTCTTTCAAGATATATCAACTTATCTTTGACAAGGTTATAGAATTAGGTATAGTCACAGTTGGTTTTAGAATCTAGGTCTTTTGGCTCTCAGTCCAGCTCTTTCCATTATCCTCACTATCCTTTCTCATTATCCTCACCCCTCAAATGCATTACTACTACTACTTTTACTGCTACCACCACCACCACCATCACTACTATTACTACTACTACTACTACTACTACTACCATCACTACCATTTACTGTTACCATTACTACAACTGCTACTACTCAGTTTATTTTCCTTTTCAACTATGTTCATAACCGGTCTTAGTGTTTATTCATTTAGGCTTTTTTCAACACAACATAACTGTCTGTTTGGTCTGACATAAAAGTTTTACCCTGAATTAATCATTCAATGGTAGTTGTGTCTTTGACCCAGAATCACCTGCATAGCAATGATCTCAAGTCAGTAAATCCAGGACTGTTACTCTAGTCCTACAGACTCTCAGACTTGAATAAAAAATTTATTTTATCTCTTTTCTTGGTCCCTTAAACATAGTCACTCACCAAGTTTTATTAACTTTTCCAGTGAAACATCGCTCATATCTATCTTCCTTCCATTCTGATTGTCACCTCGTGCCTCAATTACTACAACAGGCTCCTAGCTAGCTTCCCCGATCATTCTAATTCATTCCATAAGCCAGAACCATGATGTTATTATTCACCCGCCTAAAAATCTTCAATGACTCCTTGTTTATATCAAGTGGTTTTATAGGCCTGGACTAATATGTTCCTATTTACCTACCAAACTTATTGCTGATTGTCAAACGACATCATCAATAGTAGTAGATTGGTCATACTATTTCATGAACATATCATGCAAATTACCATCTCAGTGTCTTTGCTCCTATTGCTCCCTTACTGGAATTCTTTCCCTTCTTCATCTCTGATTCTTAGAATACTTTCTTCCTAAATTACTTTGGGATCAATGTATGGGGAATAGTTTATGACTGCATAAGAGATTGAAAGGATCAATAAGAAACAGACGATTTTGACTCCATAAAATTTAAAAGTTTTTGTACAAATGAAAGCAATGCATTAAAAATTATAGCGTAAACAAGTAACTGAGGAAAATGTTTTTGTTAAGTTTCTCGGATTAAGGTCTCAATGATATCCAATATACATAAGAAGTATCAGTACCTTAAATTTATAAGAACAGAGCCATTCCCCATTAAATTCCATTAAATTCCATTCCATTAAATGGTTAAATAATAATGAAAAGGCAGTTTTCAAAGGAAGATATTCAAACTATTGACAACCATATCAAAATGCCCCAAATCACTTATAATTAGAGAAATGCAAAGTAAAGCAATTCTCAGGTTTTACTTCACATTCATGAGATTAAAGGAATTTATTAAACAGCTATCATGTGCCAGACATTGTGCCAAATGCTTTACAAATATTTCATTTAATCCTTACAACAACTCTAAGAGGTAGGTGCTACTATTATCTCCATTTTATAGTTGAGAAAACTGAGGAAGGCAGCATTTAAGTGGCTTATCTATGGTCATAAGCTAGTAAATATATGAGGTCAGATTTGAACTCAGCTCTTGAATCCAGGCTCAGTGCTTTATTCACTGCTCAACATAATGACAGATATTGGAAGGCCTGTGGAAAAATAAGCACATAAATGCACTATTTGTAGAGCTGTGATTTTGGAAAGCAATCTGGATCTATGATCCAAGAATTACTGAACTGTACATAGCCTTTGACCCAACAGTACTACTATTAGACCTATAGCCCAAAGAGATCAAATAATGAGTAAAATGATGTAAATATATATATAACATGTACATATATATATATATATATACATATATAAAACTTTATAGCAGTTCTTTTTGTAGTTACCAAAAAACAAGCCTGGAAAATTAAGGGGTGACCATCTATTAGTGGGGAATGGCTAAACAAATTGTGGTATCTAAATTAATGGAATATTATTATGCCTTAAAAAAATGGCAAAGTGGATGGTTTCAGAGAAAATTGGGATTAGCTGACAGAATTTGTTTCAGAGTGAGATGACTAGAACCAATAGGAAAAATATACAATAACAACATCATTAAGATTAAAAAAAATTGAAAGAGGGGGCTGCTAGGTGGTGCAGTAGATAGAGCACCAGCCCTGGAGTCAGGAGGACCTGAGTTCAAATGCAGCCCCAGACACATAACACTTACTAGCTGTGTGACTCCAGGCAAGTCACTTACCCCAACGGCCTCAAAAAACAAAAAATGAAACAAAACAAACAAAAAAAAACACCATTGAAAGACTTAAGAACTCTGATCAGTGTAATAAGAAAAATGATTCCATAAGAACAAAGATGAAACACATGACCCATCTCCTCAGAGAGATGATGGATTCAAAATGCAGAATAAACTATATACTTTTGGAAAGGGTCAGTGATGGAATTTGCTTTATTTAAATGAGCATTTATTATCATTTTTTTCTTTCCCCCCCAATTGTCTTTGGGAGGGGAGATGGGAGAGAAATAAAATATATCTTTATTGATTGAAAACTAATTTTTTTTTCAAGAAGAATCCTTCCTTTGTGCTTCAGCTGCTACCTACTTGGGCCATTCTTGATTCCCAGAACTACGGTTTTCAGCACTTCTTTCTTGAACTGTTTTATGTTAACTTATAATAATGAGAGCCGACATTTTGTAAAGAACTTTAAGATTTGTAAAATGCATTTTATATATTTGTGGGTGTGTGTTTATATGCATACACATGCCTATAATGTATATATGTATACATATATGTGTATGTGCATGTGTATGTATAAATATATATGTATATTTATACATACATACACATACACACATATATATATATAAAACACATTTATACACATGCATACATATACATACATACGTATGTGACTTGAAGTCACAAAGGTCTGAGTTTGAATCCTACCTCAGATACTAATGAACTTCCTAACCTTGGACTAGTCCCTTAACTTCTCTCTCCCTCAGTTCCCTAAACTATGAATTGAGGATAATAATAATACCTACCTCTAAGGGCCATTATAAAGATAAAATGATTATGTATATATAATCATTTTATAACTTATGCATAAATAATATATTATCATTATATTATGTATGTGCATATGTAATTTAATGAAATGATCTTATATTATCATTTTATCCTTACAACAGCCCTTGGAGGAAGGTCCTTTTATTATCCTCACTTCATAGTTTAGGACACTGAGGCAGACAGAAGTTAAGTGACTTAGCCAAGGTTAGGCAACTTGTTAGTATCTAAAGGCAAACTCAGGGCTTTGTAGCTCCAAGTTCAGTACTCTATCTAGAATGCTGTCTAGCAGCCTCTTTTATAGTTCACACTAAAATGTAAACTTCTTCATAGAAGTGACTCCCCCTCACTCCCTTTTGTCTTTCTACTCCCCAAAGCCCCTATAAAATGCCTTATGATTTTTTGTTTTTCCTGACCAGAAATTGAATTGGTGCAACCAAACTATTGCTTTCTTGCAATGAGCTGGACATGAACCAGAAACTCATAACTTAGTAACCATCTTTATTGACCTTTGCTTCTTCAATGTGGCCTGAAAGTCCACCCATATAGCTCATGCTTTTTATTTTTCAATCTACTTTTTTTGTAAGTGATAGGCTAATATGTATATGAACACCATTACGGTTCCCTTCCACCAGGTACTCCTTAATTTATACTCTCTAATTTTTAAAGTCTACCCCTAAAATGCAGGCTTTAGAACTGATGATAACATGCCAAATGTTTTCTGACCAGGATAGAAAACAGCAAAACAAGCATCTCCTTTGTTCTATAGTAACCTTAAATCTCTTCAAGCAGCCTAAGATTACATAAATTCTTTTGACCACCATACGTGTTGAATTCTATTGAGCTTGCAGGTGCCAGAATTTAAGTGGGTGGAGAGAGAACCACTCCAGTGACTGGTTAACCAGTTATATAAATTCATTTTTCTTCACTGAACTTCAGTTTCCTCATTTGCAAATAAAGGAGTTAGACTAGATAATCTCTAACCCTTTTGCAATTCTACCATAATGATTTGGAGAGGCAGTGAAAAACAAAAACAAACCAAAAATCAAACCAGAAAACAGCTTTATAAAAGCTGAAAGATTAAGTCAGATGACTTCTCCGCATAGTAGGTGATCTATCTTCTTTGATAATAAGAGGGGGAAGGTTCTTTCTAGAGGTCATTCTAGCTGTCATTTTTTTTTCTGAAAAAAAAAAATCTCATCCCAGACTAAGTTAAAGATAAACAAAGCTTCGACTGTTAGCTTCGTCTTTTCCTGAACAAGGTACAAGTGAAATTTCTGAAGCAATTAAGATACATACAATCCATCTTCAACTACAGAGACAAAAGGGTTTCCCACATAAAGGTAATCCCCATTTCATCAAAATTATCCAACATTAAATTTGACTTAGCAAGTTGAAGTAGAAGCAGTACATTCATTTTTTCCCTCCTTGGAAATGTTTTGTGTTCTTTTCCTTTAGAATTTGACTCATATTCATATTCATACTCTATGAAATAAGAACTTACTCAATTATATGGGATTTTCTTGTTATGTAATTACCACAGAATTATACTGCATTAGATTTTGAGTCAAAAACATTGTGAATAGCAGTTTTCTACCATCTAGTATGTCTTACGGAGTAGGCAAAATGAAAGAGGGATTTGAAGGAGAGGTTTTGTTTTATTTTTAAATTCACTGTTCTTCTTTAACTTTGAGATTTCCTATAATTTTAAGTATCAATTTTCCACTCAAAATCTTTTTTTAAGAGCCATCTTTCCTTTCTGTTTATCTGTCAATTTCTTTCATTATTATTCTTTGGACCTATGATTACATTAGTATGGGGAGTTCCCTGTAAGAAAAAAAAATCCTCTACTAAGAAAGATTAGGGTCTTCTATGTAACTCATAATCTTAGAAAGATACCTGGGGGAACACAGAGGTTAAATGACTTGCCCAAGATCATACAGCCAGTATTAGAGATGAAAACTGAACCTAGAACTTCTTGAATCAGAGACCAGTTTTCTCTCCATCCACCATGTCATGATGGCTTCTCTGATCAGTGACTGATAAAATAAACAGTTCTGTTACACACTGCTAATGTCAATATAGCTCTGTCCACAAATTAGCCAATATCTGCTATGAGTTTCCTGTTGTAAGCTTCATGGTTGGTTGGTTGTTGTCCTTCATGCTCAAACAAGACAAAAATGACACCACTATGTTGGAGTCAAGGCACAGTGTACCTGAGTATGACTCCAATATGAGCTCAGAACACTCTACCACAGTTTGAGCACAAATAGTCCAAATGAATATTTGGGATGGAGATGTCTCTAAATTCATGTATCTCCAACTGAAGTAAACAGAACCAGGAAAACATTGTACCCAGTAACAGCAACATTGTGCAATGATCAACTGTGATAGACTTATCTCTTCTCAGTAATACAATGATTCAAGATAATTCCAAAAGACTCATGGTGGATAATGTTATCCAGATCCAGCGAAAGAAGTATGGAGTCTGAATGCAGATTGAAAATACCATTTTTGGTTTTTCTTTTTTTTTTTGTTTTTTATTTCTTGTGGTTTTCCCCTTTTGTTCTGATCCTTCTTTCACAACATGACTAATGCAGAAATATGTTTAGCATGATTATATGTGTATAACCTATATCAAATTGCTTGCTGTCTTGTGGAGGATGGAGGGGAGGGAGAAAAATTTGGAACTTGAAATCTTATAAAAATGAATTTTGAAAACTATCTTTCCATGTAATTGGAAACAATAAAATACTCTAAATTAGAAAAACATAAATTTGTGCATCTCATGTTTCTTTTGAGTTACTGTGATTTTGCTTTACTCATAGAGCACAGTGTTTTCTTTGATGAAAGCACAGCATGCTGGACAGTGCTGTGCCAGTATCTCCCATGTCTCACAATCAATTCCAAAGTTCTTCAGAGAGACCTTGTGAGTGCTTGCCTCATGTGAGTTCACAGTAAAATAGTCTTTTAGTCAAACATACATTTGACATTCAAACAACATGGTCAGTCCATCAAAGATGTGCTTGCTGCAGTAGTTTGAATATGTGGCAGTTTAGTTTGAGAAAGGACCTCAGTGTGCTATACCTTATACTGCCAGGGGATATTCAGAATCTTCCTAAGAAAATTCAAATGGAAGTGATTCTGTTTTCCAGTATGGCATTTGTATATTGTTCAGCTTCACAGGCATACAACAATTAGGCCAGCATGATGGCCCTGTAGAGTTTCAACTTGTTTCATTTAGGGCTGCAGTTTGGATTCAATACCTGCTGAATTTTCTCACAACAAAGTCTACTGGATCTCTTGTTGTTCTTATATGTGAGCACATTCCAGGTACTTATGGTGAGTGGAATCTCCTTAGTTTGGCATCAAGGCTTTATAACAATTAACTGCAGGATAGCTTTTTCTCTCAGACTGCTTTTACCACTTTAAATTATCATATGGTTAGATCTAGAGGGAACTTTAAAGATCTTCTCTTTTTCTTTTCAGTTCTTCATTTCATGGGCAATGAAAATGCAGCCTGGAGAGGTTAAAGTAACCCATACTACATCAGTAGTAGACTTAGAATTGGAACCCCATATCTTCTGACATGAAATCTAATGCTTCTCCTCTATCCTTGGCACTATTCAACCTTTAAATCCATTTCAGCAAGGCAAAAAAAACCCATTTAATAAAGTTAATGTTCTTTACCTTTTGTGAGATGGGGAGAAAAACCTATCAATTTCCTTTCTGTTGGTAGGTTTAAATTTAATGCTTGCAAAGGGGAAAACTAATTTTTTTTATCCTAAACTCTTATGGTTTCTAAAAACAGCTTTTATGCTCCCTATTACCTCTGTTAAATAATTTTAATAACAACAACAATAATAATTTTCCAGACTTTTTGTTGCCATTTTGATTCTTCCAAAATGAAGGAAAGAGAAAAACTTTATACCCGACAGTTTTTAAAGTGTCTCCTATAATTTTAACCATTCTGCTGGATTCCTCCCCTCTATACTTGTCCATTAAATCTTCAATTAACATGTAACACTTAAATCCATCTCCTGACTCCAAGGTTTTTCACTAATTGTCCCCAGTTCCTAGACACTCTCCCTCTTCATCTCTATCTCCTGACTTCATTCAAGTCCCAGCTAAAATCTTGCATTCTGCAAGAAGCCTTCCCTGATCCCCTTAATTCTATTTTCTTCCCTCTATTTATTATTTCCAATTTATCCTGTATAAAACTTTTTTGTAAGTTGTCTACTTTATTAGACTGTGAGATCCCTGAGAGCAGAGATTAGCCTTTGCCTTTCTTTTACATCTCTAGCACTTAGCTTGGCACATTGTAGAAATTTAACAAATGATTTTTGACTAACTGGCTAAAAGGGAGCCCTTCGGGGTCCTTTACTTCTGAAAACAAACATCTCAGGATCATAAATGGGAGAGATCCTTTTTAACTCTAAAACATAATGACCTACTACCCAGCCCTTCTCCCAATTCAACTAATGAAGCAAAATTCAAACAGGACGTAAGAGCTTTTTTCTGGGCAATATTTTCAGATTGCTAGCAGCAGGGAGCTTACTCTTTCCTTCCTCCTCCAGTCCTCATCCAGCCTCTGTTTCACAAAGAACAGTGGCTAGAAGGCATTTCCCTATACACTTAATAGAGACCTAAAGATCTTGATCCCCCAGATTTTCAAGGGAAAATCATTTCCATTCAAGATGAAAATAGCTGTTAGTTTACATTTTAGATTGTGTTGAGATTTAGAAAGGGCAAGGGATAACAAGATCTTTGAAACATATTTATCACATTTAGAAATATACTAGATAATTAATTCTTAAGGATCAAAAACATCTCTTCTACTAGCTGAATTAGTTTTTTTTGTAATTTGTTTGAGTTAGTGATCATGAAAATATTTTCATTTACACATTCACATAAAGATTTGCATTACACACATATTTATAGAACATTTTATTGAAACAGATTGTTAGCCCTAAGTTCCTATAGTTATTATAATTGAGTGATTCAAGATAGTTTTCTCTTTACATATAAAAAAATCTAAACTTCAGATTACATAAAAGTTAATAACAGCCAATAGAATTAAAAACTAAAAAATTCCTGGACAATGTAAGTTACACCAAGATTCCAACCAGTAACTTTGAATATTTGGCTTTGGTGAGGTAACAGCATAATTTTATTAATCTGAAGTCATATTATTGGCTTTGAGTTACCCTACATTTCTCCAAATTTAGATTGAGTGGACCCAATTATATGATTTACAGACAAGCTTGGTCATTACAAATAAGCCAGAACTACCCTATCTATATATCTCAAGTTTTTCAGAAAAATCCCAAGTTTAAATAATGTGTCCAATGTATAAATAAAAAAAAATCCTTTGTTAATCAGGCACTCCAATTTTTGCTTCAGAAAATATAATTCCTATAGTTATGGATGATATTGATCTTTTGTGCCAAATCTGGACATGGATGGTTTGAACATCTACAGTGTCTTCTAATGTGAAAAAAAGGATAGTATATGTACATGGAAGAATCAAATTCTAGGCTTTATCATGCCAGTTATTAGAGCTATTCTTTTTTAGAGGAGGTCAGAGGAGTGCTAAGGAACAGAAGGAATTTAGTAACAAGTATTGAGAAGAGTAGTCTCACTGAGGTCAAACATTTAGCTACACCTTGAGAGGAAAAAGTAGCTATCTGTTATTATTATGGGATGATAGTCCCATAAGGATGGAGTTAATGGGTAAATAAAACAGTGGTGTACATTTTTGGAACTTCGTAAACAACAACTTTTCTCTATGCTACCCAACATCAGGCACTTCGTGTCAAGTCACTTCTTGTCTCTGGATTTTTTTCATTTTACTTTCAATAATGATATGCTAGGATAAGCTCATCAGTTTTTTAAATAGTATTTTATTTTTTCCCCAATTACACATCAACAAGTTTTAGCATTCATTTTGACAAGATTTTGAGTTGCAAGTTTTTCTCCCTACCTTCCTCTCCTCTTCCTAAAATGGCAGGCAATTTGATAAAGGTTATACATGTGCTATTATGTAAAACATATTTTCATATTAGTCACATTTGTGAAAGAAAAAACAGATCAAAAGGAAAAAAACATGAAAATGAATAAAGTAAGTGAAAAGAGTATGCTTTGATCTACATTCAGAGTCTATCAGTTCTTTATCTGGATGTGAATAGCATTTTCCTTCTGAGTCCTTTGTACTTGTACTTTGTAAAAAGTACTTTGTACTTTGATCCAAGGATCATTGTGTTGCTGAGAAGAGCTGAGTCATTCATAGTTGATCATTACACAACGTTGCCGATAATGAATATAATGTTTTCCTGGTTCTGTTCATTTCACTTTTTATCAGTTTGTACAAGGCTTTCCAAGTTTTTCTGAAATCTACCTGTCCATCATTTCTTATTGCACCATAGTATTCCGTTACAGTCATATACCACAACTTGTTCAGCCATTCACCAATTGATGGGCATCCCTTCAATTTCCAATATTTTTCCACCACAAAAAGGGCATATTTTTGCACATGTAGGTACTTTTCTCTTTTCTTAATGATTTCTTTGGGAGATGGACCTAGTAGTGGTATTACCGGATCAAAGGATATGCACAGTTTGGTTGTCCTTTGGGCATAGTTCCAAATTGTTCTCCAGAATGGTTGAAGCAGTTAACAGCTCCACCAACAAATAATTTTCCCACATCCTCTCCAACAGTAGTCTTTTTCTTTTTTTGTTATATTATCCAATCTGATAGGTGTGAAGGGGTAAGTCAGAGTTGTTTTAATTTGCATTTCTCTAATCAAAAGTGATTTAGAGCACTTCTTCATATGCCTACAGATGTCTCTGATTTCTTCATCTGAAAACTGCCTGTTCATATCCTTTGATCACTTATCATTTGGGGAAAGGCTTGTATTCTTATAAATTTAATTCAGTTCTCTATATATTTGAGAACTGAGGCCTTTATCAGGACACTTGCTGGAAAGACTGTTTTTCAACTTTATGCTTCCCTTCTAATCTTGCTTGCATTAGTTTTGTTTATGCAAAAACTTTTTAATTTATTATAATCAAAACTATCTATTTTTACATTTTGTAATTCACTTAACTTCTCCTTTAAGAATTTGGATGTGGGGGCAGCTAGGTGGTGCAGTGGATAGAGCACCAGCCCTGAAGTCAGGAGGACCTGAGTTCAAATCCGGCCTCAGACCAAACACTTGACACTTACTAGCTGTGTGACCCTGGGCAGGTCACTTAATCCCAATTGCCTTAAAAAAAAAAAAAAACTACTTATAAAAAGAATTTGGATGTGACACCATTTGTTCATATATGTTTAGTATTATATTATTGTCTATGGTACCTTTTTGCAAGATGTGGTTTCCTTCCTTATTTTTTGAATTAGGTCTATTTTTGCTTTTACTTTGAGATCGGGATTGCTGCCCCTGCTTCTTCTTCTTCTTCTTTTTTTTTTTACTGCAGCTGAAGCAAAATAGATTCTCTTCCAGCTTCTTGCCTTTACTCTGTGTGTGTCTGTCTGTTTCAAATGTTATTTCTTGTAAACAGCATATTGTAGGATTCTGGTTTTTGATCCACTCTGCTATCCACTTCCATTTTATTAGAGAGTTCATCCCATTCACACTCACACTTATGATTACTAACTGTATATTTCCCTTCATCCTATTTTTCCTCCTATTTGTCCTCTCTTTTTTCAGTCTTTCCCTCCTCACCAGCATTTTGCTTCCGTCTATTGCCTCTCCTAGTCTGCACTCTCTTCTGTCAGTCGCCAACCCTCTACTCAATCTCCTCCCCTTCTGCTTCCCTATTGGGTAAGATAGATTTCTATATCAAACTGATTGTGTCTTTGAACCATTGTTGATGAAAGTAAGCTTCAAATGATACCCATCACCACCTTTCCATCTTTCCCTCCACTGTAATAGGTCTTTTGTGCCACTTCATGTGAAATAATTTACCACATTCTATTTCTGCTTTCCCTCTGCACCTAGTTTACTTCTCTTTCTCATTCCTTAATCATGTTTTATGTCACTCCCTCAGATTCACCTTATATCCATACCCTTTGTCTATGTGTATTCCTTCTAGTTGTATTATTAGTGGTACAAATTTTAAGAATTAGAAGTATCTTTTTCCCATGTAGTGTAAACAGTTCAGTTCCATTAAATCCCTTATGTTTTCTTTTCCCTTTTTCCTTTTTTAGGTTTCTCTTGGATCTTGATATTGGATATATTTTTTGAACTTTCTGGTCTTCTTATGAAAGCTTTAAATCATTCTATTTCATTGAATTACCATTTTCCCCTTAGAGTATTATGCTTAATTTCACCAGGTAGGTGATTCTTGGTTGAAGTTCTGGCTCCTTTGCCTTCTGAAATATTATGTTCCATCACCTCTAGTCCTCTAATGTTGCAGCTGCTGAATCCCATGTAATCCTGATTGTGCCTTCCTAATATTTGAATTGTTTCTTTTTGGCTATTTGCAGTATTTTTTCCTTGACCTGATAGTTCTGGAATTTGACTATGCTATAATGCTCCTTGAAGTTTTTATTTTGGGTTCTTTTTTCCTGAGGTGATCAATGAATTCTTTTAATGGCTATTTTGCCATCTGGTTCCAGGATATCAGGGCAATTTTCCTTGATAATTTATTGAAAGATGCTGCCCAGGTTCTCCTTTTGATTATGACTTTCAGGTAGTCCAACAATTCTACCATTGTCTCTCCAGGATCTATTTTCCAGGTCAGTTGTTTCTCCAATGGGGTATTTTACATTTTCTTCTTTTTTTTCATTCTTTTGAATTTATTTGCTTAATTCTTGATGTCTCATAGAATCATTATCTTCTACTCGCCCAATTCTAACTTTTAAGGTGTTGTTTTCCTCAGTTAGCTTTTGTACTTCCTTTCCCATGTAGCCAATTGTACTTTTTAAGGAGTTGTTTTGTTCAGTGGATTTTTGTATTTCCTTTTCCATTTGGCCAATTCTGCTTCTTAGACAGTTGTTTTCTTTTTCTAGTATGTTTACTCTTTTTTCATAATTTTCTCTCATCACTCTCATTTCATCTCCCAATTTTTCTTCTACCTCTTTTATATGATTTTTAAGCTCCTTTTTGAACTCTTCCATGAGTTCTTTCTGGGCTTGAGACCACTTCCTGTTTTTCTTTGGGGTTGTGGTCATATGTTTTTTGACCTTGTTGTCCTCTTCTGAGTTTGAGTCTTGATCTTCCCTGTCACCACAATAACTAATCTCATCACTTCTAATCTCACTGCTATGCTGCTAACTCAAGCGTGGATACCACCTTCCTCAACCTTCTCTTCCCTCTGATTGGATGTTTGGAGGGTAAAGTACCAAACTCCTCCCAAAGCCTTCCTTTATAAAGGACAGAAATTGGACTCTCAGCTTGTTCTACTTTGCATATGCTACTCTGACTGGTTTCAACTCCATAGAACAAAATTCCCTCTCACCATTGCCCCTTATTCTGCCCCTCCACTTTTTTTGCCTCCTTTATGTATTTTCTTTCTTCATTAGATTGTAGGGTCCTTGAGGGCAGGGACTGTCTTCTTATTTTTATCTCTAGTGCTTAATATAGTGACTGTTACATAGTAGGCACTTTTGTTTTGTTGTTCAGGCATTTTCAGTTGTGTTTGACTCTTCATGAACCTATTTTGGGTTTTCTTGGCAAAGATGCTAGAATAGGTTGTCATTTCCTTTTCCAGCTCATTTTATAGATGAGAAAACTGAGGCAAACAGGGTTAAGTGAATTGTCCAGGGTCATACAGCTAGTGAGCATCTTAGGCTGGATTTGAATTCAGATCTTCCTGACTCTAGGTCCTGAGCTCTATCCATTGCACCACCTAGCTTTATTGTAGGTACTTGTTGATGTTTATTTAATTGGGCTGAATATCTGTTGATAGGGATAAGTGAATATAGCAGCTTTTCTGTTTCAAAGTATATCTCAACCAAATTTTAAAAGATTCAGGCAAATGCAAAATGTATTGTACATGAAAATTTTTCCCCTCAGTTTTTGAGCCATTTTGTTTCCAAGGAAAATTTAAACCATATGTATTTGATTAACTTACTTAGCTCATGAAATATTCTTAAAAAAAGGAAATAAGGAAGGAAGGAAAGGAAGAAAGAAAGAAAGAAAGAAAGAAAGAAAGAAAGAAAGAAAGAAAGGAAGGAAGGAAGGAAGGAAGGAATGAAGGAAGGAAGGAAGAAAGAAAGGAAGGAAGAAAGGAAGAAAGAAAGGAAGAAAGAAAGGAAGAAAGAAAGGAAAATAAAAGTTTTAATGATGAGAACTGCTTAGGAGTCTTATGTTTTTCTGTGAAGCAAAATTTTGCCATTTTTCTGCTATTAAATGAAGCTTAAACATTATCTCAAATTAGGTTCTTAACTCAATATTCTGCAGTTCAGTAAACTGCCAATATAGTTTATCTATATCAATAATGTGATATAGATACATTATATATAATGTGTATATGTATATGTGTATGTATGTATGTATGTATGTGTCTATAATAAGTTAGTGAGCAGAAAAGTTACTTTTCTCGAAGTCATAGTCTGATGGCTATTTAGTTGATTTCATTAATTAATAATTAATATCAATGAATATTTATAGGTATATGTGGGTTCACATTTTTGTGTGCATCAACTCAATAGAAATAACTATCATTTTTGCAACAATTTATAAAAGCAGCAGAGCCAAGATGGCAGAGTAAAAGCAGTGACTTGCTTGAGCTCTCTCCCAAACCCCTCCAAATACCTGTAAAAAATTACTCTAAAAAATTTCTAAAGCAGCAGAACCCACAAAAAGAAAGAGTGGAACAAATTTCCATCCCAAGACAACATGTATGGTTGATCAGAAAGGTATATCGAGCCAGGCTGAGAGAGGAGCACAGTTTGGCATGGGTGCACAAGCCTCAGAGAACCTGGATTAGGCCTCAGAGGACTAATTTGTGGGCAGCTGTGGTGATTTCCAGACTTCTCAACCCATGAATGCCAAAGACAACTTAGAAGGTCAGTAGGAAAAATCTGTGTCTTTGGTGAGAGACAAGTTCAGTGTCTCAGCTGCCCCCAAGCGTAGCCCAAGGGTGGTGGCTGCCTCCTGAGCTTCCAGCCCACAGACTGAGGGGGAATAGAGTGGCTGATTAGAGTGGGATTACAGGGATCTCTTTGCTGGAGCAGGATTCTCTTGCTTTGCCCATACTTGGATCTGGGTCACAGTTCTGGGTGGGAGTCCTGGGGCAAGGAGGAACACGGGCATGGTGGAGTTTGTAGTGGCTTTGGGGAGGATATCCTCCTCACAGTTCCAATACAGAAAAGAGTGCTTGTGGTCACTAATAGACCAGAGCACAGGCCAGGAAAGGAGTAAACACCTTGCCCTTGATCATAACACCTTGAAAGAACTGAAAATTTGCAGCTCCCTAAAAGTATCTCTGAAAACAGCTGCACGAAACCCCCAAAACTTGGCTCAGTACATTCTCCACACTGGAAGCATGCCCCTACCTTAACAAAGAGTTTATAACTCAAGTAATTGGCTGGGATAATAAGCAAGCAGAGCAAAAAGAGTCAGACCATAGAATCTTACTTTGATGACAAAGAAGATCAAAACTTCAAAAAGAAGAAGACAACAAAGTCAAAACTCCTACATCCAAAGCCTCCAAGAAAATATGAATTGGTCCCAGACCAAGGAAGAGTTCAAAAAGGATTTTGAGAAGCAAGTAAGAGAAGTAGAGGAAAAACTGAGAGTGATACAAGAAAATCATGAAAAATAATTCAACAGCTTGCTAAAGGAGACCCCCCCAAAAATACTGAAGAAAATAACACCTTAAAAAACAAAATATAACAGAAAAAGACTGAAAAGACAAAACAATAGAGTAATGTAATGTCATTTTCTAAGATCATGATGTTCTCAGTTTTTCCATTATATAAAAGTATCTTCCAATGAATGTGTAGTATCTTCTACATGGATCACTGAAATAATTATTGAAGCTTCTAAAAGAATCTCTTCTTCTTACACAATAAATGACTCACATAGAGAATCTAATAGAATATGTTGCCCTTAAATAGAGTTACTCTCAAATGGTCATCAAACCCTCCCAGGCTTTATCTCTAACTGTAACATAACTCTTCCCAATCCATGTTTTGAGATGCCTATTGGACTTTTCCATGTAGTTGTCCTACCAGTGGCTCAAACTCAATATGTAAAAAAATAAATTTAGTTCCAACCAAAATTAAATTAAATCTATGAATAATTTGTTTGAAGAAGTAGATGACTTCTACTTCTGGGAAAGCAGCATGTTATACTGGGAAAAGTGCTAAATTTAAAATTAGAAGATGAGGCTTCAAATCCAAGTTCTGCCACTTATGATTTTGGCTTGACCTTAGTCTACTTCTCTGGGTTGCTATTTACTCATATGCAAAAAGAGATAGTTGAGCTAGACGACATCTAACATTCTTCTTAGATCTAAATGTCTGATACTTCTTACTCAAAGTCTTTGATTCTTCCTTATTTCCTTATTTCTGTTAATTGTCTTAACATCTTCCCAGTCTCCTCAAATCACCTCTAATAGTTCACCACTATATAAATTCAGTCATCAAGACCTGCAAATTCTCTTTTAACGGTCTTTCTTATATATCCCCATTCCCCACCTCACTTCCTATTGACAATTGTTAATCTGATATTTAAAGCCTATCCTAGTTCACCTCTACTTAAGGTAGGCTGGAAAATGTTTACCAGTTCTCCAAAAAAACTTACAACACCCTTTTGAGTTTAATCTGAATTATTAACATTGTCTCCATAACTTTCTTTTTTAAACCTAGATAATCAATAAATCAATAAATGAAGCCCTGATTCTTAGCATTTGCCAATTTCTAAGATATAAATGTTGACACAGAAACAATTGGTTCTTATGAGCTGATACAAGCCAACTCCAGTCCACCATTGCCTCTACCTAACTTTCCATCATCTTCTCTCATTTCTCCTGATAAAGAATCCTTCATTGTATTCAAACTCATATATTCACCTTGCCCTAAACTTGTCTTTTTTATATTGCTATATTGGGTCTTTTTTTGTCATGCCATTTTCTCTGCCTCCTCATTTTTACCTAACAAAATCCTCACCTTCAAAAGTGGCTTTCAATTAACAAATCTGGACCTTTTGCCTTTCACACCTTGAAGCAACATAACTAGAATTACATTTGTTATGATAACATTTAATTTATATATAATCAAAGAATACTAATGTTGGCAAAATGCTTCAATAAGAGCAGGAATGGCTCTTATAGTTCCTAAACATAAAAGATACTTCATACATACTTGTTGACTTGCCTTGTTGACATTACTTGACTTTATAGTATCCTGGACACATAGAGTCTAGCCTTACTCAAAGACCTCTAGTGATGAGGGAATCAGTACCACTAACTCCACCCCAAGGAGTGGCTTATTTCACTCTTGGATAGCAATAATTGTTGTATTAACACTTTGTGTTCAAAAGCAATGTAACCTCACTAGTTTAATGTCTATAGTCTTATGTGATTATCTAGCAGAACAAAAAAAGTATGTTATCAATATATGACAATAGAATCATTGAGTTTTAAAGGTGGGAGGGCCATTTGACATGCTATAATAATAGCTGTAAACATCACAAAGTAATAATTATATCAGTTAAATAAGTGGTGCAGTGTATAGAATTCTGGGCCTGGAGCCAGGAAGACCTAAATTCAAACCTAGCCTCAAACACTTACTGTGTGACCCTGAGTAAGTCACTTAACCTCAGTTTCCTTAACTGTATAATAGGGATAGTAACAACTCTTACCTCCCAGGGTTGTTCAGGTTCAAATGAAATAATAACTGTCAATACCTGGCACATAAAAGGTACCACATAAATATTAACCATTATTAAAATCTTAGTGTTAGAGGGTACCACATTCCTACTCTCTTATTTTTTTTAAATTAAAGATTGTTGATGTCCTCTACTTTCATACTTTAAATATTTTCCAATATATCACTGTACTTTCCCCGCCAACCCCACTCAGTCTGCTCTTAAAAGCCTCTCTTGCAACAAAATGGGTTAAAGTATAGTAAGAGCTATCTAATAAAATAGACTTGGACAGTTTTTATGGAAATGAAATAACTGGCCAAATCTCAATTTAAGGAAATTATGGTGGAAAATAATACAGATAAAACTTCTAGGTAGCTCATTTTTTTAACAGATAGTAAATTGTTGTCCAAACTTCTGGTGAAGTGATGTACCTCTATTATCTTAGTTATTATGCCAGAGAAAAATTTTATTTTATATCTTTTCTTTAATGTCATACTGTGGATTATAGAATCTGATGGTTTGATTTTGTAGCACAATGCTTTATTTATTAGGACACTTCCCCTGAACCAACTCTTCTTTTTAAGAATTCAGCCTGTTTTCAAAGTGATAAAATCTTATAAAAAGGAAAAAAAAAGTTTTATTCATATTTTAAGGTTACAAATAATGTTTGAGGATTGCAGACAGGATTATATTCTTATTCTTATACTATTTGTCTCTTTTAGATAAAATTATAAATGCATGAGTAAGCATAACAAAGCAGATACCTCTTGGCATACATTTGTACATATTTTATCTATGAGGATGATGATTTTAAACAAAAAAAAATTAGCTCCCCAACTTTCCACAGTACTTTAATATCTACAGCATACTCCAAATATCCAGAATTAAAACAAAATATTTTAAAGGATATACTCAATAGTTTAAAAAACATGATAATTACAAAAAATCTAACAGCATATGGACCACAATAACTTCCTTGGAACAAAATCTGGTTTTAGTCAAAATAAATCTTAAGTTGTTTTAAGCTTCAAATGTTCAGTGCTTACTAAGTAGACTATTGACTGGTCTCAATATCATTTTATTCTTTTCTCTGCACCTTTCAACACCTTGTTTCCTATGCTTGACTTATATCCTCTTTACCCTTTTAAATCCAATCTCTTCTTCAAAGCTCAACTTAAAAATAATTTTTATGAAGACTTCATTGATTTATCTTTCTTACTACCTACCCATAACTGAAAATGATCTTCCTTCTTTTGAACTCACATGGCATTTTGTACCTGTCTTCTGTGACACCTTTAAAAATCCAGAATTTCATTAATGTGTTCCTTTCCTATCCTGTCATTCTTGTTGTGGCTTGAACATGTGATGTTGTATTTTCCATCCATCTCCATGCCTATTTACTGGCTATTTCCTGTTACTGGAAGCATCTCCATCCTTACTACTAATGTGTGTGTGTGTGTGTGTGTGTGTGTGTGTGTGTGTGTGTGTGTGAGAGAGAGAGAGAGAGAGAGAGAGAGAGAGAGAGAGAAAGAGACAGAGACTGAGACAGAAACAGAAAGAGTAGGCTTGCCCAGCATTGTTAATTACATTACATTTTTGTCTTTATTTAGGCTTTTTTTGTTATTGTTAGCAAAAATCTATTTTCTCTTCCTCTCATTCATCCCCACTATTAAAAAAAATATAACCACCACCTCTTATAGCAAATACACATAGTCAAGCAAAATAATTTCCCATATTGGTCATGTCTAAAAATATATGGCTTGATCCTCACTCTGAGTTGAGGTAAGGTAGCATGCTTAATCATCAGTCCTTAGAAATTATAGTTGACCTTTGCTTTGATCAGAGTTCTTAAGTCTTTCAGAGTTGTTTTGCTTTAATAATTTTGTTATTGTAGAAATTGTTCTCATAGTTCTGCTCACTTTTATTCTGGATAAGTTCATATAACTCTTCCCATGTTTCTCTGAATTCATCCCTTTCATCATTTTGTTAACTGAATTTTTGTATCTCAACAATTGATTAATTGAATTTTAATATCTCATCAATGTGAACATCTTATATCCCTAGGAAAATATACATATGAAATATATTTTCACACAGGGCTAGCTTGGGGTAAGAGGATAGGGTTTTAATTCCTTGTTTTGATGTTGCCACTTGTCCTTCATTTTTGAAGAGGACCAATGACATCATGAGGTTGTGGTCAGGGTACAGTGTGTTTGGTTGTGACTGATCAGTCCAATAGAAGTTCAAAAGGCTCTACCTCAGGTTGGGCACAAGTAGTCTGTTAGAACATTTGGGAAGGAGATGTCTTTGGATGTACACACCTCACAGTTCCTTTGTGCTTCTGTGATGCTGCTTTGTTCATAGAGTAAGTGTCTTCTTTGATACAATCATGGCATGGTGGGTGGTCTTGTGCCAGTGTTTCCCATGTCTCACAATTGATACTAAAATTCCTCAGAGAATCCTTGAGAGTGTCTCTGTATTGCTTCCTCTGAACACCATGTGAGTGCTTGCCTTCTGTGAGTTCTCTGTAAAACAGTCTTTTAAATAACCTTACATTTGACTTACTTTGAGTGCTTGGCAGTTCAGTTTGAGAGAGGACCTCAGGCTCCAGTACCTTATCTTGTCAACTGATCTTCAGAATCTTCCTAAGACAATTCAAATAAAATCAACTCAGTTTTCTGGCACAGAACTGACAGACTGTCCAGGTTACACAGCCACACAACAGTGAAGTCAACATAACATCTCTGTAGACCTTTAGTCTGGTAGGCAGCCTAATACCTCTTCTCTCCCACAGTTGCTTTTGGAGCCTCCCAAACACTGACCTAGCTCAGGCAATGCATGCCTCAACTTCATCATCTATGTGGGCATTCCTGGAAAGCATACTCTGGTATTTGCTAGTTGTATGGCTTTGGACAAGTTATTCAAAATCATTGACTCTCTGTTACTCATATATAGAAAGAGGAGGTTCAGATCAAATGACCTCTGATATCCCTTGCAACACTAAATCTATGATTATATGATTTTAAAATATCTAAACGTAAAAATATCAATTATAAGGCAGTGTTCTAAATGAATGAAGGCAAGGAAGGTTCTGAGAAGATGGTGGAGTAGGTCAGAAAATTCCAAGCTCTCAAAATTTTTCCCCACAAAAGAGATGAAATAGGGAGAGGATTCTGGGAAGAAGGAGGAGTAGGTCAGAAAATTTCAAACTCTCAAGATTTTTCTCCACAAATGAGATAAAATAGTGCCCCTGGGTGAACATAGAGCGGTGAAATCAAATAACAGTAGGTGTAGAAGAAGGGTCCTCTAGGGACAATTAAAGAAGATCTGAAGAAAAATCCTGGAGGACATTTCCTCCCTGTGAGGAGTAAACACCTCCAGGCTAGGGTCTGCTTTAACAACAAGTGGGAAGCTGCTTAAACAACTTGGCAAGCCCTGGGTTTAGCTGGTTTGGGAGGCTGCCTTGGCCCCAGCCACAGGAACTTTTACTCCTGGGACAATGAGGGGAGTTGGTTGTCTGACCTCTGGAAGATCAAGGGAATCTCTGTTGACAAAGAACACCAGACCCAGCGGTGCTGTGGAAACACAGTGAGGGCAAGAAGGAACCAGCACAAGCCTGGGTGAGTGCAGAAACAGTGGGGTGGGGATGCCTCTGCTATGGGCACTTACATGAGGCTGGAAGTCTTTGTTTGAGGTCAAGGTCAGAAGGGAGAACTGAAGAGGATTGGAGGCACCACTCCCAAATCCTAAGACTAGAGGTGATTAAAAACACTAAATTATTCAAAAAAAATGCACAGAAAAAGGAGAAAGAATCCAACCATAGAGAGCTACCATGCGAATAGTGAAGATCAGTATTCATCTTCAGAGGAGGATACTGAAGCAATGAAACCCTCTTCTACCCAAAAGAGTAATGTAAAATGGTCACCTGTCCCAAAAGAATTCATTTAAGAACTTAAAAAAATACTTTAAAAATCAAATGAAAGAGAATGAGGGAAAACTAAAAAAAAAAAAGAATAATGCAAGAAAAACAAGACTATGAAAAGAAAGTCAACCAATTAGAAAGGAAGGAGATCAAGAATCTTAAGGAAGAAAATGACTCCTTGAAAATCAGAATTAGAAAAAAAAAAGAAAAAGAAAAGAAAAGAAAATCAGAATTAAGCAAGACAAAGACAATGAAGTTATAAGAGATCAAGAAATAATAAAACAAAATATAAAGAATGGAAAAATAGAAGAGAATGTGAAGCATCTTATAAAAAAACAACAGATCTAGAGAACAGATCAAAAAAAGAAAACTTAAAAATAATTGGACTACCTGAAAGTTCTGATAAAAAAAGAAACTTGATATAATAGTACAAGAAATAATTGAAGAAAATTGTCCTGAAGCATTAGAAGAGGGGGAAATAGAAATAGAAAAAAATCCACTGATCATCACCTGGAAGAGATCCTATGAGGAAAATTCAGGAATATTATAGTCAAATTGTGAAACCCCCAGATCAAGGACAAAATGTAATGAACATCAAGAAAAAAATAAAGCAATTTACATATGACTGTACCACAATTAAAATCACATAAGACATAACAGTGGCAACATCTAAAGATGGCAGATCTTGGAACACTATATATTGAAGAGCCAAAGAACTGGACTTTTGGCCAAAAATATCATACCCAGCAAAGCTAAGCATAATTCTGAATGAAAAAAAATGGGCATTTGATCAATTATCAGACTTTCAAGTCTTTGTTTAAAAAAAAAAAACCTGAACTCAATAGAAAATTTAACATACAAGAACCAAGAGAAACATAAGGTACAGACCAACAACCAATTACAAGGGACTAAATAAGGATAGAATATATACCTTTTATGTATGAGAAATGTAAAACCTATCTCTAAGGTTGTTACTAGTAATTAGGTATCTTGCAAGGAAGATTGGAGTAGACCTGAATATGATATGACTTAAAAAAGTAAAACCATTCAAGTACAGCTAAAAGAGTAATTATCTTAAACAATTGAGATGCAAGAGAAAGAATCAATGCAGAGGAATTAGATGGGGGGGGGCTGTTAGTTGTGAAAATCTACTCTCATTGGGAAGGGGTTTAAGAGGGGAAAATACATATACATTTAGAAGATCACAAAAGTCTTCTAAATTTAGAAAGAAATAAAACTTGAAGGGAATAGGGAAGGGGGAGAGGATAAAGGATGGCTCCTTAGAGGGGAGGGTGTGGGAATGGGTTTAAAAGGGGACATAGAAGAGGGTTTAGATTCAAGGGAATGGAAAGATAAGAGAAGAATTGCCAGAGTGAGGGTAGGTTAAGTAGTAGGAGGGTAAGGTAGCAGGTAGAAGTAAAGTAGAGGAGTTAGGAGAGATAGGAAAAATAAGAGATATATAAAAACATAAAAATGAAGATTAGGAGTAGAATCTTTTAAGGAAAGTACATGTTTATATATGTATGTATGTAGGTATATGTATGTATGTATGTGTGTATATGCATACATATATGTGAATGTATATATCAATACCTATATATAGATAAATCCAATGCTCAGTTGAGGCCTTGGAATGGGAGGTAGGGAGGAGGGAGTGGTAAAAAAGAACAAAGTAAAAAGTATACAGCAGAGAACAAAAAAAAATCCTACAAGGAAACAAAGAAAAGATGGACAGCTTTCAACATAATGCACAGTATTTAACATATAGGCTTTCTTGAAATGAAAAGTTATTGCTATATATTTTTAATCTTCTATTTTCTGTTGTGCATAAAACTTTTTTGTTTTTTTTCCTTATTTTATGCTTAAGTTTATAATGTTTATTTTTCTTTTCTTATTATGTATTTAAGTTTTAACATTTGTCTAAAATAAAAAATTGAAAAAAAA
This sequence comes from Vombatus ursinus, assembly GCF_900497805.2. Classification (NCBI taxonomy): domain Eukaryota; kingdom Metazoa; phylum Chordata; class Mammalia; order Diprotodontia; family Vombatidae; genus Vombatus; species Vombatus ursinus. The sequence goes on along the minus strand of NW_020950417.1, from coordinate 3,949,068 downwards.
GAAAATTCATGAAAAAATTCCAATAAAAATAATTGGTAAGAAAAAAAAAGAGATGAAATAGCACCTCAGGGTGAATATAGATGACTAAAAATGGATAAAAGTAAGGGTAGATGTGACAGGGGAAGGAAGAGAAGGAATCAGTATATGCCCAGTGAGTGCAAAAGCAGTGGGGGAGGGATGCCACTGGCTGAGGGCACTTAGAGGAAACTGGAGGTCTTGGTTTCAGTTCCAGGCTGGAAGGGAGAATTGAAGGAAGATCTGAGGCCAGAGGCATTGCTCCCCCACCCTGTACCCTAGGCCTAGAGGTGATTACAAAAACTAAGATTTTCAGAAATTTTAAAAATGTGGAGGCAAAGGATAAAGAATCCAACCATAGAGAGTTGCTATGGGAATAGAAAAGACCAAAGTTCATCTTCAGAGGAAGATATTGAAGTAAAAAAATCCTTTTTTTACAACAAAGAGTAATGTCAAATGGTCACCTGACCAAAAAGAATTCATAGAATAACTTAAAAAAGACTTTAAAAATCAAATAAGAGAGATTGAGGGAAAATGAAAAACTAAAAAAGAAAAAAAAACAATCCAAGAAAAGCAAGAAGATTTTGAAAAGAAAGTCAACTGATTAGAAAAGGAAATACATAATATTAAGGAAGAAAATGACTCTTTGAAAATCAGAACTGGGCAAGGAGAAGCCAATGAAGGTATAAGAGGTCAAGAAATAATAACACAAAATATGAAGAATAAAAAAAAAGAAGAGAATGTGAAACATCTCATAAGAAAAGCAATTGATCATAAGAAAAGCTCAAGAAGAGAAAACATAAGAATAATCAGACTATCTGAAAGCTATGGTCAATAAATGAATCTTGATATAATAATGCAAGAAATAATTAAAGAAAATTGTCCTGAAGCATTAGAATAAGAGGGGAAAGTAGAAATGGAAAAAATCAACCAATCACCTCTGAAAGAGATCCTATAAGGAAAACCCACCTGAATATTATAATCAAATTCCAAAACCTCCAGATCAAGGGTAAAATATTACAAGCAACAAGGAAAAATAAAACAATTTCAATATGGTGGTGCCACAATTAGAAGCACACAAGACCTAGAAACAGCAACACTAAAAGACTGCAGGTCTTGGAACACTATATATGGAAGAGCAAAAGAACTGGGGTTCTGGCTGAAAATATCACACTCAGCAAAGCTAAGCACAATCCTGAATGAAAAAAAAATAGATATTTAATGAACTATCAGACTTGCAGTACTTTGTTATTAAAAAAAACTGAAGATTTGACATACGAGAAACAAGAGAAATATAAGGTACATATCAAAGACTAATTACAAAGAACTCTATAAGAACAGACTGTTTACCTTTGATATATGTAAAATGTATGCCTGAGATTTTTGTTAGTAATCAGGTAGTTCATAAGAAAGATTGGATTAGATCTGAGTATGATATGACTTTAAAAAGTAAAACCATTTAGAAACAGCTAAAAAGAGTAATTATATTTTTTTTTTGGTGAGGCAATTGGGTTAAGTGACTTGCCCAGAGTCATACAACTAGTGATTGTTATGTGTCTCAGGCCGGATTTGAACTCAGGTCCTCCTGAATCCAGGGCCAGTGCTCTATCCACTGTGCCACCTTGCCTCCCCCAAAAGAGTAATTATCTTATACGAATGAGGTGTGAGAGGAAGAACCAATTCAGAGGAATTAGATGTGGGAGGAGGGCAGTTAGTTCTGGAAATTCATTGGGAATGGATTCAAGAGGGAACAATACATATATATCTAAAAGAGTGTAAAAGTCTTCCCAATTCAGAAATAAATAAAATGCCACGGGGATAGAGAGGGAGGAGACGATAAGGGAGAAATTTTTAGAGGGGAGGGGGAGGAAATAGGTCAAAAGGGGGTATAGAAGCATGTTTAGATTTATGGGAATGGGAGGGATCCTTGGAAGGGGGGGTAGATTAAGTAATAGGAGGGCAAGGTGGTGAGTAAAAGTAAAGTAGAAGAGTTAGGAGGGATAGGAAATAAGAGATATGCAGAAATATAAAAACAAAGCTCAGAAGTAGAATTTGGTAGGGAAAGTGTATGCCTATAAATGTATGTATGTGTGTATGGATGGATGGATGGATATAGGTATATGTATATGTGTATGCATATATCTATATCTACATCTAAATATGACCATGCTTAATTGTAGCCTTCTGAGGGTGAGGGAGATGAAGAGGGGAAAAAAAGAACAAAGTAAAAAGTGTGCAGCAGAGAACAAAGGAAACTTTACAAGGAAGCAAAGAAAAGATGGACAGCTCTCAACACAATGTGTAGTATTTATCATATAGGTTTTCTTGAAATGGAAATTTATTGCTATATATTTTGAATCTTCACTTACATTCTGCTGTGCCCATGATATACTTTTTTTCTTTTCTTTTTCTGTATTTAAGTTTTAGTAATAAAAAAGAAAAACACAAATAAATCAAAGTAAGACTTAGGGTATGATATTGTTTACCAAGTATGCTCAAAGGGGGCCAAGACAATGTAATATACAGTCCTTTATTGTTTCACTTCTATGTGATTCTCCTTTTTCCCTCCCCAACCCCATTCCTGTCATGTTAGTTATTGTATAAAACATGATGTATGTAATTTGTGTTGCCAATTGGTGCTTAGAGGTCAAGACTGAATCCTGGCAGACACTGTAAGGGAAATCTCATGGGTTTTACATAACCTTTTCCTTACACATTTTTATTCTATAAATTCCTAAAATACTATAAAAATATTCTACTAAACTGAAAATGTTCATATTGTACAATCCTAGTCTAAAATAGCTTATGCTAGAGAGAAGCCATAAACCATAGACAATAATGTTTGGTTACCATGGAGAGAGATTGTTCCTGTCATCTCCTTCTCATGGCTGTGGAAGAGTTCTGGGAGGCTAATTTCTGCTTAGTTAAGAAAATTGCTGTGTTGAGACCTGTGTCCTTTGCTTGGCTATCACTTTGTTGTTGTTGTTGTTTGTTTGTTTGTTTGTTTGTTTTGGTTTTGTTTTGCTTTGGTTTTGGTTTTTTAAGCAAAAAGTTCTTTGTTACAAAGAATGGAACACTCATAGGAGATACTAAATTGTATTCAATCCACCTCATTGCCTTAAAAAGAAACCACAACTAACAATGCCAGACCAAAAAAAAAACTCTATTTTTAAGTCCCATAGGGAATAATTGAGTTGTCACTTTTGGTGTTCTTTTGGTGATAATCAGATTCAGAACAGAGTATTCTACTGGTACTCTTGAGGGTTTCTCCACCTTTTAAGAGTGTAATTAAGTTGAAGACAAATAACAAAAATGTTTGTAGTTCTTCAAGACAGATAGACAGAGACAGAGACAAAGACATGAGAAAGAAAGAGAGAGAGAGAGAATTGTTCCAGAGACTTCTGCATAATTGAAATGAACCCACTATGAAATGATACCATGACTCTATGCTAGACTAATCATTTACTTCCCAACCTCCTCATCATTTTTCAATGCAACTGGTCTATAGTATACTCTGATGTCAACATTTCTTATATTTGCCCATCTACTAACATTCACCCAAATGTTCTTGATAATGTTTTACCCCTTTGGTTCTTGGATATTCTTTCTTACTATGCAATGCTACCCCCGCATTTTACCTCCCTTATCTAATCATAGATCTCATCCCACCATGTCTCAGTGATGTTAATGAAAGTAAACATGTCTCCTTGTGTTAGAACCTCTTATTCATCTCCAATTAGCCTGGGCAGGTAGACTAAAGTCAGATTGTTAGGGTTATTAAATGCCAATCACAGAAGGATTATCTTAGAGTGAACAGGGAACCACTAAAGTTTATTGATCAAGGGAGTAAGATATTCGGATTTGTGTTATAAAATTATCAGTTTGGCAGCCATCAAACAAAAAGAACTCCTCCCTTATGTATTTAGCTTATATAAATTTACTCTAGATTCTTCTATTATGGTCCAGACCCTTAAAATTCCCATCTGATTATCCCATTTCTCACTTTTCTTTCAAAATTTAGTCAGTATAAAACCAGTTTTCTCTAAAGTCTTTAATCATGTTCTTAATTCCATAAATTGTTTGAACTTTTTTTTAACCCAGTCAAATAATTCCTAGAAATAGTGGAGGTCAAGGCCCAGGTCTTTTAGTCTCCTATGCTTTTTTTTTTTTTTTGGTATGACAATTGGGGTTAAGGAACTTGCCTGGAGTCACACAGCTAGTGAGTATTATGTGTCTGAGGTCAAATTTGAACTCAGATCTTCTTGACTCTAGGGCCAGTGATCTATCCATTGTGCCACCTCGCTGCCACACTTCACCTTCCATTTTTGCTCTCCTATACTGCTGTTTCACTTGCTACCTTATTGAAATAGCCTCATTCCACTTTTGGAAAGCTCTCATTTTGGGAAAAAATATTTTAAGCTAAAATTTGCCTCCCTGCAGTTTCTACCAATTCGTCCTAATTTTTGTTTGTTTTCTATTTTTCCCCTTGAGATGTTTCCTTCATATGATAATTTTTTCAAATATTTGAAAAAAACTCATGTTTCCTATAACTCTACTATTTGAACTCATTTAATTTCCACAATAATCCTGTGAGATAGGTTCCAATATTACCCTAATTTTGCAGATGAGGAAACCAAGGCTTAGAGAAGTTAAATGTTTTTCCCAGCATCACACAGTAGATGTCTAAAGCAAGGTTTGAACCCAGTTTTATATGACTTGAAGTCTAAATTTCTAGTAACTTTATCACATTATGGAAGGGAAATGAAGCTGCAGGCATAACCCAGAATCTTTGATCAAAACAACCAGGGGACAAATCTAAGGATAGGAAATGTAAAGACTTCATAGGGAAGAGTGAGGCAGGACTGTACACAAAAAAACAGGTCAATATTTAAGAACCGCAAGAACATGATACATTACAAGGTGATTTTACACAGCTGTCCAAAGACTTGGCTAGCCCCAGGACACACCATCAGGTTGGGCTTTAGAATGCCAAGAACCATCTTAAATGCTACCCTGAGGAAGAGGAGCCGATTCCAAAACTTGACCAAGCTAAGACCTACAATGGGAAGCAAATAAAACAGGCAAATCTTACGTGGGTGCAATCTGGATTTTAACAGAGCTCTACCTCCAGTATGTAAAAATATCCATTTGCCTTATAGGAAATGAATTTCAATTTTTCAAGGAAAATCACATCTTTCTTCTAATTGCCTCTTTTGTTTATCCAGCAAAGAAATAACTATAGAAAAATTCAAACAACATCTGAGCAAGTTCAATCACATGCACAATTCCTTCTCACTCTTTTTTTTCCTGAGAAAGAAGTGAAGGCAAGAGATAGAGTCTGGGAGGGAGGGACTGAACTCAGATCCTATACTGGAAATTACCCAATAACAATTTATCCTAATGGGAACTATTTTCCACCAAGAACCCCACACACGTCTCATAAATAGAGGCTAAGACAAACTTTATCTAGTTGTCAACATAACAACAGCAACAACGTAATTGAAACTGCAGGAAAGATAAAGACAGTGTCATTTATATATAGACTGTCTGTTCCTACTGAAAACTTGCCATGTTTCTTAGACATAAACATATACCATGTGTAATACACATCCCTATTAGACATGCTCTCCTCCCTTCCCATTTATGAGCATTCCTGAAATCTTCAGCAGTTTTAACCATTGTTGTGATTTACTATGGTGACATACCCCATTAAGCAACATCAGTAGACTTACTTCACCCTTATAGATGTGATATATCTTTTTAGGCCCTAATCCAATTTAATGAAGAAGAGTGCTATACATGTCCAGGTAGAGTTTACAAAATGTGAAAAGTCATGCAAAAAAATGTAGCATTCAGATTCAGAAAAGCCCAGGTTCAGACGAGTGGGGCCTAGCTGTGTGTAAAACTTCCATGAGGCATTAAAAAGGACATGTTACTTATATCAACCTATTTTAAGCACTTAAAATGTTCAACTTAATTTTTTAAAAAAACGTGAGATTGTTTTCCACATGGCTTGCCAGAGCACTTGGCTATTTGCAGCAATATAACTTCAGAGTAAAACAGATGTTTTTGAACCAGGCAGAGATGAAAGAAAGCACTTTGATTTGTCAAAGATTTCAAAATAAAATCATATTTCTTGAGTGTTTGAATCCCTGTCAGTGAGGATATATCAACTCATTAAAAGTAAGCTATTAATATCAATTATCAAGGAGACTGCCTGATTTCCTGCCCCCACATTCCTTTTCCTAGGATTACTTAATCCTTATCCTTCTGTCTCTAACTCTTCCTTCAGGCTTAGCCATGCCATAGACCTTGAGATCAATTCCCATCCTAGAGAGATAAATAGAAAAATACTCAGAGATGTCCAGGGGCATTGGAATGAGGACCAATCTTGGAGGCAAGAACTAGACTGAAGTCTGTTATCTGACATACTAGCTATATGACCATGGACAAGTCACAATATCCTAATGAAATGAAGCAACTCCCTCAAATCATATGTAGAGCTTGATTTGCTGGCAATAAGCCAATGTACAATGTGGTGGATGGTTTCTCTCACTTTCCTCTCTCAGATAATTCACCATTTCTCATTCTCTATGTCTTGTTTTCCCTCAAACTGTCTCCATGCTAAAAAGTTGGAGTTTATCCAGGGGAAGAACAGCTGCACAGTTAAGGACAATTATTGTGGGTGGTTATTTCTTTTTTAAAAATAAACTTATTTTTGATTTATTTTTAACATTCATTTTTAATTTAGAGTTCCAAACTCTCTCCCTCCCTCCAGTCCTTCTCCCACCTATTGAGAAGGCAAGCAACATGATAACAATTATACATGTGAAATTATGTAGGGCATGTTTCCCTATTAGTCATTTTATGAAAAAAGTGAGAAAAATTAAAAAATGAAAAAAATACACTTCAATTTGTAATCAGAGTTCATTAGTTCTCTCACTTGAAGTGGATAGGACTTTACATCTTGAATCCTTTGGAATTGTCTTGGGTCATTGTTTTATTCAGAGTAGCTAAGTCTTTCACAGTTGATTATCATTATAATATTGCTCTCACTAAATACAATGTTCTCTTGGTTCTGTTCACTTCATTTTGCATTAGTTCACATAGGTCTTCCCATGATTTTTTTCTGAAACTATTCTGCTCATCATTTCTTATAGCACAATAGTATTCCATCACAATCAGATACCATAACTTGTTCAGCTATTCCCCAATTGATGAGTATCTCTTCAATTTCTAATTCTTTTCTACCTCAAAAAAAAGAGCTGCTATAAATATTTTTGTACAAATAGGTCATTTTACTTTTTGTTTGGTCTCTTTGGGATATATAACTAGTAGTGGTATTGCTGGACCAAAAGGTATAGATAGTTTTATAGCCTTTTAGGCACAATGCAAAATTGTTCTACAGAATGGTTGTGACATTCACAAAGTCACCAACAGTGCATCAGTGTTCCTATTTTTCCATATCTTCTCCAACATTTATCATCTTCCTTTTCTATCATTTTAGCCAACTCTGATAGGTATGAAGTAGAACCTCAGTGTTTGTTTTAATTTGTATTTCTCTAATCAATAGTGATTTAGAGAATTTTTTCACATAACTATAGATAATTTTGATTTCTTCTCCTGAAAACTGCCTGTTCATATCTTTTGACTATTTATAAATTGGGCAATGACTCTTATTTTTATATATTTGACTCATTTCCCTATGTGTTCGAGAGATGAGCTCTTTATCAGACTAATTTGCAGTAAATTTTTCCTTGTTTCTTGTTTTCCTTCTAGTTTTGGCTGCTTTGGTTTTGTTTGTGCAAAACACTTTTTATTTCATGTAATCAAATTACCCACTTTACCTCCCATGATCTTCTCCATATTTTGTTTGACCATAAATTCTTCCCTTATCCACAGATCTGACAGGTAAAATTTTTCAGGCTCCCCTAATTTGCTTATATCAGTGGGTGACTATACCTACCAACAGTATAGCTCATGAATTTCCATTGGCATTTTTCCAACTAATAAATGAGCCACTAGTACTCAAACTAGTTTAATAAATCTATTACAGAAAATGCAATGAAAACATGTAATGTATATACAACATTCAACCCACAAATTAAATCAGACTCTTTCATCAATGCACATGGTATCTTTGGAAAGAGTGGTCCCATATTTAAAATTCCAAGGTAGTAAGGCACATATGCAGGGAATACATATGGTTAGGGTAACTTAACAACCCTAGAACTATAGACTTTTATATTCTTTCTATCTTGGGATCTGTCCATAAAAGTTCTTTAATGAACATAGCTTATGAGTAAACAAATACAGTAATTCCACTTCTAGGCTGAGCTGGTCTACTCTGCTTTGGACTAACACCTCACTTGGCATATCATCATCTCAGTTGGATGAGTTGATCACTTGGGGATCACTTCTCTGATAATTCGTTTCTCTGCTATTCCACTGCTCCACAAGCAATGATAGTTTCCATCACTTCAATTTAGACTTAACTGATGCTTTCAAATGAGTAATGTGTTATGTTCTTCTAGGAAAATACAGTGACCCTTATCCTAATATTGGTGAAAGTCTTTCCAATTCTAATTTTTTGGCAGGAGTCTTCTTTTTCTTCATCATGTCTCAGTGATAATGGGATACAGAAGAAAGAATTATCTCCTATCCTTTGTTCCTTCTCAGCAGCGATTGGTTCTATAGAGCAGAATAGATCCTTTCTACTCCTCAGAAGCAAGTCACATGCAAACTACATGTATATGTATGTATATATTTATATCTCTATATATTGATACATACACATATGTGTATGTGTGTGTATGTAAATGAAAATCAGCAAATTAGCTACTTTTGTGTTCAGAAGACTAAGAAACTGCTTCCCCAGGATACTGAATCAGACTTATTTCTCTAGACAAGTGAGTTGTCATGAGTTAATGGGTTAACTTCCTCACATATAACTTGTGAGGATTTGCTGATTAGCTTTAGTACAGAGGGTTATCACACTAGAATTTCATTCACATTGAAGAAATCATTGGTCTGGACTCCAAAATATCAGTAAAGGAGTAATATTGCAACGGATTATTGATATACTGACATCAAATCAATTCTGGCATAACCTTGGTTTCTCAATACCTGACTTCCTACATTATATTATTATAGGTCAGTTCCCAAGTCCCTATCTTATGTTTCACTTCTCTGGTAACTGGGCTTTCTGTCCTGTATCCTCAGTTCTCAATGATGAGATTTTTTTTGTTTATTTTTAATTTTGTTCACTATATTGATATATTTTGGTTTTTGCATCAGCAGAATTCCTCCCAGTATCCTTTTCCTACTTCCCCCGAGACAGCCATCCTATATAACAAACAGTTTTTTAAGGGAAAAAAAGAGAAAGAAGATAAGAAATATCAAAATTGGTCAACATATCAAAAAACTCTGAAAATACAGGCAGGGTACCACTACTGGATATCTAACATCTGTGCAAAAGGGGTGGAGTAGTAGGTGGTAGTGAATGAGTGGATTACTAAATGAAATTTAACATTTCCTTTAATTGTGAATTAAAAAAAAAACTATTCTGAGGAGTCCATAGGATTTACCAGACTCCCAAAGAAGTCCATGACATACCAAAAAGATTAAAAATCCATTATCTAGGGGCATCTAGGTGGCACAGTGGATAGATCACCAGTCCTGGAGTCAGAAAGCCTGAGTTTAAATCCAGTTTCAGACACTTACTAGCTGTGTAACTCTGGGCAAGTCACTCAACCCTGATTGCCTTAAAAAAAAATCCATTATCTAGTTCAAAATTGGAATTTTACAGATGGGGAAATTAAACCCTCAAAGGTAAAGTGATTTGCTTAGGGTCACTCAGATAGTAAGCAGAAGAGCTAGGCTTTGAACTCAGGATGTCTAGCTTTATAGCCAATGCTCCTTCCACTATAATAAATTTTTTTTAGATCACAATGGAAGGGACCTGTGAAATTCTTTCAGCCAAACCATTTATAAGGAATAGAAACCATGTCATATAAAATCAATTAAAAGAACTGAAGATGTTTGTCCTAGGGAAAAAATATGATTTACTATCTCCAAGCATTTGAAAAGCTGTCATGTGAAAGAGGAATTAGGCAGCATGACATAATACAAAGAGCACCCAGTTCAATGCCAAAAACACTTTTTTGAAAACATGGCCTTGTTATTTACTAGGAGTAGAACATTGGAGAAGTTACTTAGCTACTCATATTTATCACTATCATCTGTAAAATAAGAAGATTGGACTAGATGAACTATAGGGCTCCCTCTAACATGAAATATTATTAAACTGTATTTTTTCTGCTTGGTCTCAGAGCTCAGAACTGGAAACAGTAGATGAGAGTTACAGAATTAAGCAGAGGGGTAATGTAATGGATGAAACATTGGACCTGGAATCAGGAAGACCTGACTTCAAATCCAACTTTAAACATTTACTAGCTCTGTGATCTTGGGCAATTCAATTAACTTCCTCACCTGTAAATAATGGGGATAATAATAACACCTACCTCCAGAGTTAGAGTGAGGACACCTTGAAATAATATCTGTAATTTGCTTTGCAAATGTCTAAGTGCATTGTAAATGCTAGCTATTATTACTTCAGAGAGGCAAATTTCAAAAAGCTGTTAAGGAATAAAAAAGTCCAAACAAATCTCCTGGTTCTAGAACTACATAAAAATTCAAATTCCAATGTTTTATTCCCTTAAGTAGCAGTCACTTCTTCTTGTTCCCATGTTCAAAACCCCAAACCTTCACCCCATTTTTTGTGTCTATCTAGATTTATGTTATAACTTTCTGGGTCTAGTTCATCTTGTAATTCATGAAGCTTCGATCGTGGAATGACTTATGCCTTTTATCCAATGACCAATATGTGACTCATGTCTCTTATCTAATGAGGATAGTAAAGTTAGATAGAAAGAGATTGCAGGAAAAGGAGTTAAGAATTGGGTAGAAACAAATTCTGGGCCTATTCCACTTTTCTTCCCCACTGTTTTTGTTTTTTGCATAAGCTTCTTAAGATTCCATTCCCAATGAAATATTCATCTTGGGAGGATCAAATTTAAACCTTCCAAATGGAAGTGTATCTTCAGAGAAATCTTCAGAAAAAAAATATTCACCATCTCCCCTTCCTTTTTACCCTCCTTCGGCTGAGATCTTTTTCTCTTGAGGTTTAGAGAATACAATAAGTAATGTCTGGGGAAAATAGGCAAAACAATCAAGGGAAGTCTGCAATTAACAAAGGAAACCTCTAGAGGATGACCAAGCCTAGGAATGGCTTAAAAGTCAAGACTGCAATGATCTAGCCAAGATTTCAAGAAAATATTCTCATTTTTTCATCTCATGCCAAAGCATTAGCAATTTACTTGCTTATTGTGTGAGCCATGTAGCTAGCCCTAACTGCAAAAATGTGATAAAGGACCCTTCTAGTGCTGTCACTTCCAAGGAAGGAGGGCCAATGTTAAATCAATTTGTTAGAGAAGAAACCTTGAAGTTTCAGTGAGGTGATTGGTACCATTTTATCATTGGTACAATGTAATGTTGACAGCACTGAGTAAAACTAGAAAAGATTTCAAGAAACTTGGGAAATACAAAAGTAAATATTCCAAATTCTTATCCATTTAACCTTCTCAAAAAATAGATTTAAAAGGCCAGAGCATTTCCTTCTATTTTTTTTGATATAATACCGGCTTTCAGTATCTAGCACAGTACTTGGCATATAGGAGTCTTTAATAATAGGTAGCTGGGTGACACAGTAGAGAGAGGATGGTGCTTGGAGTCAGAAAGACCTGAGTTCAGATTTGACCTCAGACACTCAACAGCTGTGAGACTATGGGCAAGTCACTTAACTGGTGTTTGCCTCAGTTTCCACAACTATTAAATGAGGATAATAATAGTACTCACCTCCTAGAATTCTTGTGAGGGTCTAATGAAATAATATTTCTAAGTGCTTTACGCAGTGCCTGCCACATAGAATGTGCAATATTAAATGTTAGCTATTGTTATTAATAAATGTTTTCAGATTGATTGATTCTCTACTAAAAAGCAAAGAGAAAGAGTGAGAGTGAGCTGGTGCTGGGCCCTCTCCCCTCCCTATCTTCTTTCCCCTACTTTCTTTTTTTTAATTAATTTATTTTGATTTATCAACAATCGCTTCCATATGCTTTTGAGTTTAAAATTTTTCTCCTCCTCTCTCCTCACTCCCCTCCCCAAGACAGCACACAATCTGATATAGGCTATACATATACATTCCTATTAAACATATTTTCACATTAGTGATGTTGTAAGTAAGAATTATAACCAATAGGAGGAACCACCAGAAAGAGGAAACAAAACTCAACAGAAGAAAAAAATAGCAAATAGTATGCTTCGATCTGCATTCAAACCCCATAGATCTTTCTCTGGATGTGGATAGCATTTTCCATCTTGAGGCCTTTGGAGGCTTCTTAGATCCTTGTATTGCTGGGAAGGGTTAAGTTTATCAATATTAGTCATCACAAACGTGGCTGTTATTGTGTACAACGTTCTCCTGGTTCTGTTCACCTTACACAGCATCAGATCATACAAGTCTTACCAGGTTTTTCTGAAGCCAGCCTGTTCATCATTCCTTATAGCACAATAGTATCCCATTACATTCATATACCACAACTTGTTCAGCCATTCCTCAATTGATGGGCATCCTCTCAATTTCCAATTCTTTGCCACCACAAAAAAGAGCTACTATAAATATTTTTGTACATGTGGGTCCTTTTCCTATTTGTATCATCTCTTTGGGATATAGCCCTAGAAGTGCTATTGCTGGGTCAAAGGGTATGCACATTTTTATAACCTTTTGGGCATAGTTCCAAATTGCTATCCAAAATGGTTGGATCATTTCATAACTCCACCAGTAATGCGTTACTGTTCCAATTTTTCCCACATCTTCTCCAATATTTATCATTTTGCTGTTTTGTCATGTTGGTCATTCTGGTAGGTGTGATGTGGTACCTCAAAGTTGTTTTGATTTGCATTTCTCTAATCAATAGTGATTTAGAGCATTGTTTCATATGGCTATAGATGGCTTTAATTTCTTCATCTGAGAACTGCCTGTTCGTATCCTTTGATCATTTATCAATTGGGGAATGACTTGTATTCTTATAAATTTGACTTAATTCTCTATATATTTTAGAAATTAGACCCTTATTAGAGACACTGGTTGTAAAAATTCTTTCCCAATTTTCTACCTTCCTTCTAATCTTGGTTGCATTGACTTTGTCTGTGCAAAAACTTTTCAATTTAATGTAATCAAAATTATCCATTTTGCTTTTTGTAATGTTCTCTATCTCCTGTTTGGTCATGAATTCTTCTGTTCTCCATAAATCTGATAGGTAAACTATTCCTTGCTCTCCCAGTCTGCTTACAGTATCAGTCTTTATATCTAAATCATGAACCCATTTTGACTTTATTTTGGTATATGGTGTGAGATTTTGGTCTATGCCTAGTTTCTGCCATACTCTTTTCTAGTTTTCCCAGCAGTTTTTGTCAAAGAGTGGGTTCTTACCCCAGAAGCTGGGGTTTTTAGGCTTATCAAATAATAGATAACTATAGTCATTGACTACTGTGTCTTGCATACTTAACCTATTCCACTGATTCACCACTCTATTTCTTAGCCAGTCCCAAGCAGTTTTGATGATTACTTATTTATAATGTAATTTAAGATCTGGAATGGCTAGGCCACCTTCCCCTGCATTTCTTGCCATTAATTCCTTTGATATCCTGGAGCTTTTGTTCTTCCAAATGAATCTTATTATTTTTTCTAACTCTATAAAATAATTTTTTGTTAGTTTGATTGGTATGGCACTGAATAAGTAAATTAGCTTAGGTAGAATTGTCATTTTTATTATATTAGCTCGGCCTACCCATGAGCAACTGATGTTTTTCCAATTATTTAGATCTGACTTTATTTGTGTGAAAAAATGTTTTGTAATTGTGTTCATATAGTTCCTGGGTTTGTTTCTGTATGTAGACTTCTAAATATTTTATAATGTCTACAGTAAGTTTAAATGGAATTTCTCTTTCTATCTCTTGCTGTTGGACTTTGTTGGTAATATATAGAAATGCTGATGATTTATGTGGGTTTATTTTATACCATGCAACTTTGCTAAAGTTGTTTATTATTTCAAGTAGATTTTTTCCTTGATTCTCTAGGATTCTCTAAGTATATCATCATGCCATCCTCAGAGAGTGATAACTTTGTTTCTTCTTTGTATATTCTAATAACTTCAATTTCTTTTTCTTCTCTTGTTGCTAAAGCTAACGTTTCCAGTACAATATTGAATAACAGTGGTGATAATGGACATCCTTGTTTCACCCCCAATCTTATTGGAAATGCTTCTAGCTTATCCCCATTCCATATGATGCTTGCTGAATGTTTTAGGTAGATCCTTTTTATTATTTTAAGGAAGATTCCACTTATTCCTATGTTTTCTAGTATTTTTAATAGGAATGGGTGTTGTATTTTGTCAAAAGCTTTTTCTGCATCTATTGAGATGATCATGTAGTTTCTGTTAGTTTTGGTGTTGATTTGATCAGTTATGCTGACAGTTTTCCTAATATTGAATGAGCCATGCATTCCTGGTAAAAATCCTAACAGGTCATAGTGTATTATTCTTGTGATAAGTTGCTGTAATCTATTTGCTAATATTTTATTTAAAATTTTTGTATCTATATTCATTAGAGAAATTGGTCTATAATATTCTTTCTCTGTTTTGACTCTTCCTGGTTCAGGTATCAGCACCATATTTGTATCATAAAAAGAATTTGGTAAGACTCCTTCTTCACGTATTTTCCCAAATAGTCTATATAGTATTGGAATGAATTGTTCTTTAAATGTTTGATAGAATTCACATGTAAATCCATCTGGCTCTGGAGATTTTTCCTGAGGAGTTCATCAATGGCTTGTACAATTTCTTTTTCTGAACTGGGGTTATTTAAGTATATTACTTCTTCTTCTGTTAATCTGGGCAATTTATATTTTTGTAAATATGCATCCATTTGACTAAGATTGTCAAATTTATTGCCATACAGTTGGGCAAAATAGTTCCTAATTATTGTTTTAATCTCCTCTTCCTTGGTGGTAGATTCACCCTTTTCATTCTTGATATTAGTAATTTGGTTTTGTTCTTTCTTTTTTTAATTAAATTAACCAAAGGTTCATCTATTTTTTTGGTTTTTTCATAAAACCAGCTCTTAGTTTCATTTACTAATTAAATAGTTTTCTTAATTTCAATTTTCTTAATTTTTATTTTTGTTTTCAATATTTCTAATTTAGTGTTTAATTGAGGATTTTTAATTTGTTCCTTTTCTAGCCTTTTTAGTTACATGAACAATTTATTGATCTCCTCTTTTTCTATTTTATTCATGTAAGCATTTAAAGATATAAAACTTGCCTCAAGAACTGCTTTCACTGCACACCATAAGTTTTGGTATGTTGTCTCATTATTGTCATTCTCTTGAATGAAGTTATTGATTGTTTCTATGATTTGTTGTTTGACCCAATCATTTTTAAGATTAGATTATTTAGTTTCCAATTATTTTTAGTCCATCTTTCCATGGCCTTTTATTGCATATAATTTTTATTGCATCATGATCTAAAAAGGGTGCATTTAATATTTCTGCCTTTCTGAATTGGATTGTGAGGCTTTTATGCCCTAGTACATGGTCAGTTTTTGTGTATATGCCATGTACCACCAAGAAAAAAGTATATTCCTTTCTATCCCCATTCAGTTTTCTCCAGAGGTCTATCATACATATCTTTTCTAATGTTCTATTCCTCCTTAACTTCTTTCTTGTTTATTTTGTGGTTAGATTTATCTAGTTCAGAGAGGGGGAGGTTGAGGTCCCCACTAGTGTAGTTTTGCTGTCTATTTCTTCCTGTAACTCCCTGAATTTACCCTCTAAGAATCTGGATGCTGTACCATTTGGTATATATATACTTAGTAATGATATTACTTCATTGTCTATGGTGCCTTTTAGGAGGATGTAGTTTCCTTCCTTATCTCTTTTGATAAGATCCATTTTTGCTTTTGCTTTGTCTGAGATCAGGATTGCTACCCCTGCTTTTTTTTAACTTCAGCTGAAGCATAATATATTCTGCTACAGCCTTTTACCTTTACCCTGTGTGTCACTCTTTTTCAAATGTGTTTCCTGTAAGCAACATATTGTAGGATTATGGTTTTTAATCCTTTCTGCTATCTACTTCTGTTTTATGGGAAAGTTCATCCCATTCACATTCACAGTTATGATTACTATCTGTGTCTTTCTCTCTATCCTCAGTCCCCTACCACCAGTTTATGCTTTTCTTTCTCCTTTCTCTTTTTCCCTCCTCACTAGTATTTTGGTTTTGACCACTGCCTCCTTCAGTCCCTTCTCTCTTCTATTAGCCCTTTCCCTTTTCTTTCCCCTTTTCCCTCCTACTGATTATGGGGCAAGTTAGATTTCTATACCCAACTGATTATGTCATTCCCTTCTTGAGCCAAATCTGACGAGAGTAAGGTTCAAATAATGCTCATCTCCATCCCTTCTTTTCCTCTGCTGTAATAGGTTTTTGTGTCTTTTCCTGTAATGTAATTTACCCTTGTCTGCCTCCTACTTTCTTAGTACATTTTCTTAGATCAGATTAATCCACCTACTTGGATCCATTTAACCCACTTGATTAGATTTTTTTTATCATTACATCAAAGTCAACTTATATCCACCTCCTTTATGTATACTCCTTTAACATGATGTAATAACAATACAATTCTCTAGAATTACAAGTGTCATCTTCCCTTGTAGGGATGTAAGCAGTTTGCCCTTATTAACAACATATTGTATCTTTCTGTCCCATTTACCTTTTTATGTCCCTCTTGAGTCTTGTACTTGAAGATCAAATTTTCTGTTGAGCTCTGGTCTTTTTATCAGGAAGGTTTAGAAGTCCCCTATTTCATTGAATATCCATCTCCTCCCCTGAAAGATCATGCTCATTTTTGCTTGGTAGTTGATCCTTGGTTGTAATCCAAGCTCCTTTGCCTTATGGAATATCTTGTTCCATACCCTATGGTTTTTTAATGTAGAAGCTACAAGGTCCTGTGTAGTCCTGACTGTGGTTCCATGATACTTAAATTGTTTCTTTCTGGCTGCTTGCAGTATTTTCTCTTTGACCTAGTAATTTTGGAATTTGGCTACTATATTACTTGGTATTTTCAATTTGGGATCTCTTTCAGGAGGTGATCGGTGGATTCTTTCTATGACTATTTTACCTTCTGGTTCTAGGACCTCAGGGCAGTTTTCCTTGATGATTTCCTGAAAGATGCTGTCCAGGTTCTTTTTATCAACATGATTTTCAGGTAGACCAATACTTTTTAAATTGTCTCTCCTGGATTTGATTTTCCAGGTCAGTTGTTTTACCAATAAGATATTGTATGTTTTCATCTATTTTTTCTTTTTCTTTGTTTCTGTTTTACTGATTGTTGCTCTCTCATAAAGTCATTAGCTTCCATTTGCCAAATTCTTATTTTTAACAAATTGCTTTCTTCTATCAGATTTTGTACCTCCTTCCCCATTAGGTCAGTTGTATTTTTTAGGGACTTGTTTTGTTGGCCAACTGTATTTTTTAAGGATTTTTAAAAAATTTTTAAATCCTTGAGCTCTTCTAAGAAGGCTTTTTGGGTTTCAGACCAGTTCATATTCTGTTTTGAGGCTCCAGATATGGGTTTGTTGACAATATTGTCATCTTCAGAATTTCTGCCTTGATCTTCACTGTTCTCATAATATGAATCTATGGCACGTTTCTTTTTACTCATGGTGTTTGCTTATTTCCTGGCCTTTAAAGAGATTGAGCTCTCCTGCTGGGGAGCAGAGGGCACTGACCCAAGCTTCTTGTGTTGGGAGCTTTGGGTCACTGTTTTTGTGTGCTGGGGTCTCAACTCCTGGCAGTTGGAGGCTGTAGGGTTCTGGCAGCTTACTTGGTGTTGGGCTGGAATCAGCAACACTGGAACTCTAGGGGTAGGATTGGGTAGTCTGGCCCCTGGATGTTGCCTGCTTTTCATTTCCTTTTGCTTTCTTCAGCTCCTTTCAGATGGATTTTGCAGGATGTTTATCAGTCTGGGGCCTCTTGGAGTGCTTCACAGAGTTTTGCTAAGGCACTGGGAGATTACCGTAGAATCCCAAGGCACCTAGTGGTTTTCTGAATTGGTTTCCACCAGTTCCCTTGCCCTCACTAAGGCCTTTGGTGGTCCAGATGTTGGTATTTGCCTGCTCCACCACCTGTATTTCAGGATCTCCCCCTGGTATGCTAAAGCTTTCTCCTAGCTTGCTGGATTGCCTCTCGTTCAGTACTGCTCCCTTTCTCCAGGGCAAGAGGGGCCTTTCCCATTAATTCCTCAAGTTAACTGGGCTATTGGACTGCAACACCCCATCTTTCTTCTGGTTCAGCTGCTCCAGGGTTGTTGTTTTTTTTGTTTTTTGTTTTTTGGTTTTATTTTTTGCTGGTTCAGCATATATTAAATAGTTTTCCCATAACCAAAAAACCAGACTTTGAGCTGATAGGACAGAAGTGTTGTGAGAAGTAACAATATTGCATAGTTACAGGCTGAGACCTGATTTTACCTTGGATAATTATATTCTGGTTTTATATACTAATATATACATCTATGTGTGTATATATACATACATATGCATATATTATATGTCTGCAGATATATAGAGAGAGACATATAGTGTAGCAGCAATAAGACACTATAAAAAATCAGTTGAATACATACAATTTACATATATGTATACATATATAATAAATAATATAATACATTCTGCTATTCACTATCTTTGTGACTTTTGGCAAATCATTTTCTCTTTCTTTATTTATTTTTTTAATTTTTTAATTTTTTATGGTAATTTTTATTTATTTTTTTTATTTTCAACATTTGCTTCCACAAGATTTTGAGTTCCAAATTTTCAACCCATCTCGCCCTTCCTCCCACCCCAAGATGGCACGCATTCAGAATAACCCTTCCACTTGTTTGCCTTCCCTTCTATCTCTCCCCCCCCTTTTCTTATCCCCTTCCCCTTCAATTTTCTTGTAGGGCAGGATGGATTTCTGTGCCCCATTTCCTGTATTTCTTATTTCCCATGTGCATGTGAAAACTTTTTTTTAAACATGTGTTTTTAAAACTTTGGGTTCCAAATTTTCTCCCTCTCTCCCTCCCCACCCACCCTCATTGATAAGGCAACCAATTAAATATAGGTTATATATGTGCAATTATGAAAAACACTTCCATAGTAGACATGCTGTGAAAAACTAACTCTATTTCCCTTAATCCTATCCCACCCACCCCCATTTATTCTATTCTTCTTCTGACCCTGACCCTCCTCAAAAGTATTTGCTTCTGATTACCCCTTTTCCCAATCTTCCCTCTATCATCCCCCTACACTCTTGTCCCCATTTCCCCCTATTTTCCTGTAGGGTAAGACAGATTTCCATACCCAATTGAGTGTGTATGTTATTCCCTCCTTAAGTCAAATCCTATGAGAATAGGATTCACTCATTCCCTCTCACCTTCCCCCATTTCCCCTCCAGTGTAAGAGCCTTTTCTTTTCTGTTTTTTTTTTGTGTGTGTGGGATAATTTACCCTGTTCTACCTCTCCCTTTCTCCTTCTCCTAGTATAATCCTCTCTCACCCTTTAATTTTATTCTCCAGATATGACCCCTTCATTTTCAACTCACCCTGTGCCCTCTATCTATCTATCTATCTATCCATATCTATATATATATATGTACATATAATTTTTTCCCCTCCAACTACCCTAATACTGACAAAGGTCTCATGAGTTACAAATATCATCTTTTCATACAGGAATGTAAACAGTTCAACCATAATAACTCTCTTATGATTTTCTCTTTCCTGTTTACCTCTTCATGTTCCACTTGAGTCTTGTATTTGAAAATCAAATTTTCTATTCAGCTCTGGTCTTTTCATCAAGATTGCTTGAAAGTTCTCTATTTCACTGAATGACCATTTTTTCCCCTGAAGGATTATATTCTTGGTTGTAATCATATCTCCTTTGCCCTCTGGAATGTTATATTCCATGCCCTGTGGTCTCTTAATGTAGAAGCAGCTAAATCTTGTGTTATCCTGATTGTGTTTCCACAATTGAATTGTTTCTTTCTGGCTGCTTGTAATGTTTTCTGCTTGACCTGGGGACTCTGGAATTTGGTTACAATATTCCTAGTAGTTTTCCTTTGGGAATCTCTTTCAGGAAGTAATCAGTGGATTCTTTCAATTTCTATTTTGCCCTCTGGTTCTGAAATATCAGGGCAGTTTTCCTTAATAATTTCCTGAAAGATGATGTCTAGATTAATTTTTTGATCATGGCTTTCAGATAGTCCAATAATTTTTAAATTCTCTCTCCTGGATCTATTTTCCAGGTCAATTGTTTTTCCAATGAGATATTTCACATTGCTTTCTAATTTTTCATTCTTTTGGATTTGTTTTTACAGTGTCTTGATTTCTCATAAAGTCACTAGTTTCCAATTGCTCTATTCTAATTTTTAAGGAAGTATTTTCTTCAGTAATCTTTTGGACTTCCTTTTCCATGTGACCAATCTTGCTTTTTAGGGCATTCTTCTCCTCATTGGCTTTTTGGACCTCTTTTGCCATTTGGGTTAGGCTATTTTTTAAGGTCTTATTTTCTTCAGTATTTTTTTGGGTCTCCTTCAGCAAGCTGTTTACTTGTTTTTCATGATTTTCTTGCAAAACTCTCAGTTTTTCCTCTACTTCTCTTACTTGCTTCTCAAAATCCCTTTTGAGCTCTTCCAAGGCCTGGGACTGATTCATATTCTTTTTGGAGGCTTTGTTATGTAGGAGCTTTGGCTTCATTGTCTTCTTCTGGTTATACATTTTGATCTTCTTTGTCCCTAAAGTAAGATAATATAGTCTGACTCTTTTTGTGCTGCTTACTCATGATCCCAGCCAATTACTTGAGTTTTAAACTCTTTGTTAAGGTGAAATATGCTTCTAATGTGGAGAATGTGTTGTCCCAAGCTTTGGGGGTTTGTACAACTGTTTTCAGAGATACTTCTAGGGACCTGAAAATTTTCAATCCTTCCAAGGTGCTATGATAAGGGGAGAGGTATTTTCTCTCCACTGCCACAACAAGCTTCACCACACCAGCATTCCTCCTCACCCCAGGACTGCCCCTCAGAACTGTGACCCAGATCTAAGCACCAGTAAAGCAAGAGATTCCTGCCTCAGCATTGGCAAAGAGATCCCTGCAATCCCCCTCTGATCAGCCACTTGATTCCCCCTCAGTCTGTGGTGCAGAAGCTCAGGAAACAGCTGCGGCCCTGGGGGCAGCTGAGACATAGCTCCTTTCCTCACTGTAGTCACAGACTTTTTCCAGTGACCTTCTAAGTTGTCTTTGGCATTTGAGAAGTCTGGAAACTGCCACAGGTGCCTGCCATTCAGTTCTCTGAGGCCTGCTCCAGGTTCTGTGTGGCCTCCATGTCCACATTGAACTGCATTCCTCTCCCTGCCCAGTGCGATATACCTTTACGATCAACCATCCAGGCTGTCTTTGGCTGTAAATTTGTTTCACTCTCTCTTTTTGTGGGTTCTGCTGCTTTGGAATTTGTTTAGAGCCATTTTTATAGGTATTTCGAGGGGTTTGGGGGAGAGCGCAAGCAAGTCAATGCTTTCTCTCCACCATCTTGGCTCTGCACCCCCTCCAGGGTTTTTCCTGGGGTGAAATTTTCTGGGCTTTCAGAGGTTGATAAGGGAGGGTGAGAGTGACTTCCTTTTTACTCCTCCATCTTGGCTCCCAGCAGTGGAAGTCTCTCCCCTGCTTTCCTTATGTCTCCTCTCACTCAATTTCTCATGAGCTCCCAGACCTACTCCAGATCCCCTAAGTGTCCTTGTTTAGCTCAGAAGATCTACTTTTGCCTTATCCACTGAGGCAAGGATTCTACCTTAGGGCTCTTGGCTTCAGCCCTTCTCACAAGGGACTAATCTCTGACAGCTCCCTTCAGTTTCCTTATTGTCAGGCTCCCTTTTCTACTATAATAACCAAGTCTTCCTTATCTCACTCATCAATATCATCACAATTAAAATCATAAAATAAATCTAAACTGTTTTCATTGGAGGGAACTTGATGGCCAGTATTATATTACTTGCACTCTCTGTTTTGCTCATGATAGCCAAAATCTGTTTCCTAATGATTTTAGCAAATCCTTTACCTTTATGTTTAAAATCTTCTTTCCATTTCCTGGACATAATTGAAGCATTCACATTGGCAGGAAAGAAAGTATTAGGCTCATTAAACATCAAAGTTACACTCAATAAGAGAGTCTTCATATTTTGAGTCATATGTCATCTCTCCAGAAACAATTTTCCACTATTTGAGTCATCTAAAGGAAGATGAAAAATCAAAATGACCATGTTTCCATTCTCAGAAATGTTGGGCTGCCACATTTTAAACAGGAATATGAAGGTAGGTGGTGAATATGATTAGTCAATAGGAAATTTAATATGAAGTTTGAAATAGTGACCTTGGGAGGGTGTGTAGTTGCTTCCCATTTGTAAAGGTTGGCTATATACATCAGAGTAATCCATTGATTTCTATTGCAGGGATTTGAACTCTATTGTCATCTACTGCTGGATCATAGCTGCAGAAGCAGCACTGAGGAGAGTTATGGGCAGCTACCTCAATCTTCACATTATCCTCAAATTCTTTGCCAGCATTTATAACTCCTTGGAAAGCTGCAGGCTGGAGTAGGGAAAGGAGAAACTTCCCCACAGGTGAGTAATGGGAATACACTCATGACCTCATGTAATTTCTAGGGGTGAAAAGAGGAAGGATCTCTTAAGAAAAAAATGGAAGAGATACAAGAGAAAGAAGAATAAGAGAAGGGTAGGAATAGGAGGAGTAGGGAGGAGGCAGAACCTAGTGCCACCTCACTCTCTTTCAAATACATTTTCTCTGCCTGTTACTGGAGAATCAACCAGTCTAAAGATATTTATCAGGAAAGCTAGGTGGTGCAACAGATAGAGTTCTGGGCCTGAAGTCAGGAAGAGTCCTCTTCCCTAATTCAGATCTGACCTCAAACACTTACAAGCTATGTGACCCTGGGCAAGTCACTTAACCCTGTTTGCCTTAGTTCCTCATCTATAAAATGAACTGGAGAAGGAAATGACAAACCACTCAAGTATCTTGGCCAAGAAAACCCCAAATGTGGTCATGAAGAGTCAGATATCACTGAACAAAAACAAACACAAATATATATATATATATAGATATAGACATAGATACAGATGTAGATATAGATATAGACATAAATATATGGTAGGTGGTAGGTGTGGAGAATATAGGCTATGTTAACAAAGTAGAATGCAAATACTTTTTTTGAACTCTGTTCTTAGAGGGTAAAATGGGAAAGAGAACAGGTTACTCAATAGTATTCAGGTACCAGGAATAGGTACTTGTAAAATGGAACGTCTTGAGCAGGATTGACATTTTCTTGGAACAGAAATGTTTTATGATGGAATTAGGGAAGGAGACAATAAAGGACCTAACATTTTGTTCTGTTTTGTTTTGTTTTCCTCAGAATTTTAGCTTCCTGGTCAAGCCTTGAGTATGCAAACCTGACCTCTCCTGCTTCCCACTGTCTTTTGCTGAACTTACCTCCTACATTTTCAATCAAGTTGTGTGTAATATGTGCTAGTTATGTAAGGCAATGAATAAGAGCAACTGGCCTAGAGTAAAGAAGGTCTGAGTTCAAATCTGGCCTCATTT
Organism: Vombatus ursinus; assembly: GCF_900497805.2. NCBI lineage: Eukaryota > Metazoa > Chordata > Mammalia > Diprotodontia > Vombatidae > Vombatus > Vombatus ursinus. Next base: position 3,925,236 of record NW_020950417.1, on the reverse strand, counting down.
GCTTACTAGCTGTGTGACCCTAGGCAAATCCCTTAAGCTATGTTTGCCTCAGCTGTAAAATGGGAATAATAACACCTACACCACACGGTTATTGTGAGGCCCATAGTAGATGCTATATAAATGTTTAAAATACCCACAACACAACCAAAATTGTAATTTCCTTTTTTGCCCCATCTTTCCTTTCTCATAAAAACAAGAAGAAAACAACAACCACAATCTTCAGCAGGAAAAGGAGAGAAAGTAGTGTTTAATCATGGAAAGAGAGTTGAGATATGACCCTCTAAAGGACATAAGTAGCTTCAGACATGAAAATTATTTCTATCTTTCACTTTGCTTTAGAGAAAAAAGGAGGAAGAAATGAACAGTGAAACTAGAAGGGCATTAAACTTGAGAATGTGGGAGCAGAGCTAAGCTTGTGGAGTAGAATGAGCACTTAGTGGAACTTTTCCACCATTCCCCTCCAAACAACTTTAAAATAACACCTCAAATCAAAATCTGGAGTAGCAAAGCAAAACAAACAAACAAACAGAAAAATAATTACGGTAAGACATTCTTCCAATCAAAGACAACTTAGGAGATGTGAAGGAGAGATCTGTGACAAAGGTGGAAGCCCAGAGTCCCCATGAATGAAACAACAGTGGTGGGGCTAGGTGATGGTGACAGAAGTAGCAGCAACTTTGGGAGCTCTCAAACTAGAGGTGGTAAGGGAATCTGGCAATGGATCAGAAAGAGATTAGAAGGTATCTCTGTGCTAGCACTAGATACAGAACTGAAAGCTACTTGGTAACTTCATTGCCTATACCCACTGCTGGGTAACAGTTCAAGGACAGAGAGGAGTACTTTCAAGTCAAGAGGGAGCAGGGGTACTGAGAAGCAGTATTACTTCCAGGCTTTAGGATGTAGGGACCCTAAGGAGAAGCATTGATTGTAATCTCAAGAGATTTGGGGCCTGTGTTGGGTAAGGATGAACTCAGACCATGATACAGATATTGTTTCAAGTATAGCACCAAGGATGTAGACTTTGTGAATACAATAGTAATGAGAAATTGTAATAGCACTTTGAGGGATTCAGTGAAGCATCATACACAAAATATATCTATACACAGTAATTCTATATTGTAATATCAAGTTTGAGAAAAATAGAAAAGAAAGCTAATTCAAAATTAACTACAACATGAATAAAACTCATGAGTCAATAAAATAAGTAACATTCAATTCTTATGTAAATAAAATTTCAAGTTTTCTATAAAGAAATAATAACAAAAATTAGGATATCCTTTGCCTGTGGTTGGGATGTACCAATATTGTAAATGTGACTATAGTGCCTACATTGATATACAGATTTCATGCTATACCAATCAAATTACCCAAAAGGTGCCTTATTGAGTCAGGCAAAACAATTACAAAATTCATTTGGAAGAACAAAAAGATTAGAATTCAAAAGGAAGTAATGAAAAAGTAATAAGAATCAAGGGAGAATAGTAATGTCAGATTCCACATTAAAAAATAAAGCATTAATTATCAAAACTATTTGATAATAATTTTTTTTAAAAAGTAGATCAATGGTTCAGACTAAACAAGCATATGAAATGTGTCTAAGATAAAATCTGAATTTAGATATTCTGTCCCCAGTGCTCCATCTACTATGTTTCCTAGCTGCCTCAATGTCTATAATATTCAATTAAACATCTGCTATATGAAGTTTACTGACTTTGCTCTTGATGTTTTAGCATTTAAAGCAAAATTGATATAGTTCAGTTCTTCCAGTAGTTGTCAGGGATAAAGATGAGAAGTTATGCTATATCTGCCCTCAAAGAGTTTGTAATCTTATAGGGGTATAAGACATGTGTACAAATTGTTATATTAAAATGTAATAAATACGTAGAAGTCAGGAATGGGTTTGGAAGGGAGGGATTATTTCTAGCTCCCTCCAATCAGGGAAGTCTTCAGGGGTGAGGTGACAAAACAACTATGTTTAGAACTCCTGCCCTGATAGTAGGGGACTTCCATATACATATTGATGTTACCTCAAATACTCTTAAGTCCCCAATTTTTCCAATCTATCTAGTTGTTATGACCCATTTCTTCATTCTGCCTCAGTTACACACAAAGATTGCTACACACTTATCCTTGCTATTGTCTATCAGCATCCATCATCAAGAAGTCTGTAATACAGTAATCATTCCAATTCAGTTTTATTCCTCCTAAACCTACTCTTTATAAACTACATGACATGTAATCTGTTCACCCCTCAGTACTTACCCAGGTCAGGAATGTAATGAAGCAGATGAGATAATGGATATAAAGCACTTTGGTAACCTTAAAGTGCTATTATATAAGTGCTTCTTGTTGCTGTCATTGCTATTGTGATGGTGGTGGTGATTGTGCTTGTGGTTCTTGCTGTTGGTGTTGTTGTTGTTGTTAACCTACAGTTACCAGGTCTTCAATTTGTTGATGACTTCATTCCCGGAGCCTTTTACTGTGTTGCTGCTGAGTTGAAGCAAAATTTTTTAGAGCAAAACAAGAGTGTGCTGGTAAATATTTTAATTGGGCTCTCTCAAGGGAAATAAAAACATATACAAACATGCTTTTAAGTTGAATTTACATTATCAACACTTTCTCAAATTAAGACAAAACATAATAAATTAAGACCTGATTTGCAATGATGGCTGATTTAGGAAGTATAGGTGCTTACACTGAAAATTTAACAATGAGTTCTCTTAATCTTAGAGTTGGCTCTAGGAGGACCCTGTTCCTGGCCATCTCCACTGCTCTGACTAAACTTTCCTCCCTTCCCAAACTCAACCATTTAGTAAAACAATTCAACTCTACACTATTCTTAACCCTTGAATCTTTTGCATATTTAGGCAGCTAGGTGGTACAGTGGATAGGAGACTGGATTTAGAGTCAAGAGAGACCTAAATTGATATCCTTTCTTAGACTGTAACTAGCTATGTGGCACTGGGCAAGTCACATAACCTCTCCTAACCTCACTTTCCTTATATGTTAAAATGGGGATAGTGATAATATTTACCTCATAGGGTTACTATGAAGATTATATGAGATAATATATGTAAAGTACTATTTATTATTATTGTTTCTTTATCTAATCAAGGTATACACTTTGCCAAACCCCATCAGCTGCTTTCTCTATGCCTATTCTCCTGCTGAATGCCTATTCTCATCTCATGAATGAAGTTGACAGAAATATTAAAACCCTGCTGACCAAGCCCACTATACATGTGTGGTGTTTAATCTTAACCAGGCCTTCACTGCAATGTATCAGTCATCTTAACCCTCCCTTCTCTGTGGTTTTGTAGCTTTTTTCTTCATCCCTTTCTACCTGTCTGATCAATCCTTCCCAGTCTCCTTATCCATGTCATCTCTTTCTCAAACTTCCTATTACTATGGAGGGCTCATCATACTTTTAGTTACCAAGATTTTTAATCATGATATCATTCTAAACTCACTCTAACTCACTCCACATTTTCAATCAATTGCCAGATACTGTTGTTGTGGTGATGGTTGTTGTTGTTGTTACTTATCTCTGTAACATCTCTCTCATCCTTTCCTGTATCCATTCACATAGTTGCCATCCTAATTCAGGACCTTATGGGATCTTAAATCAACTATTGAAATATCCTCTCATTTTTGTCCCTCTACTGTGCCTGCTTTCATCCTCCAACTATGTTCAACTCTGATCATGTCAACCCCACCTTCCACAGACACACACTAAGTATAAGTGGCCCCCTATTACCTCTGAAATTAAACTTTTTTTCCTGTTATTTAAGACTCCTCTCTCTACCTTTCTCATACTCTTACAGATTGCCATCCTCCATGAACTCAATAATCCAATCATACTGTCCCACTTTCTGTTCCTTGCATGTGATAATGCATGCTCATGACTTTTGCATTGGTTGTCCAAGTCTAGAATTCTTTCCTTCTCTGTCTGCTCTTGGAAAACCCCATCTTATTCAAAACACAGTTCAAGTACCTTCTACATGAATCCTTTTCTGATACTTCAGATTTCCAGTGCTCTCCCTCCATCCCCAAACTGCCCTCTATTCACTATATAATATATATGTGTGTGCATATATAATAGATACATATTACATATATACACACATATATAAATGCATGTACACATAATATATGTATATGATGTATGTGTTTTCTCCTTCATTTGTATGTAAACTCCTTGAAGGCAAAAACTATTACAGCTTTGACTTTCTGTCACCAGCATGAGCACAAGTTCTGGAACATAGAGGGTGCTCCATAAATGCTTGCTGATTGATTAGTTGATTATTAAATAATTACACCAATGAAATCATGGATCAGTCAAACATAAATAGAATTATCATTTTCTTGCTTTTACAGTACTATATGGAATTCTTGTTACCCACTCTTCTTTCACCATACTCTCAGATTTCCCCCTCATTGCCTAGGGAGACTGGTTAGCTTCTAGTCCTCTGGCTATAGTGGGCAGCTCTGATGTTGAGGTTTCAGACCACATAAAGAGTAAGATATTTGTGGGAGATCTTGGGGTGTTAGCCAAGTCACTTCTATATATTTTCTAGGAGTCTTTCAAACATCCTGTTTGTCAATAATGTAAATAATCATCGGTTTTAAAATTTGGGTGTCAAGAGTATTGTTCTCATCAGTAACAAAATTTAGCCAATGGGTAGGAGGAGTTATTTTCTCCAAAATACAGTATTTAATGAATTCTCCAAATGACATGATAAAAATGCATTTTATTAGGTGCATATGTGAGAACCCACAACTCCTGCTTTCAATCATATCTGAATCTTTTGCTTGAAAGAATTTTTCAAATGCAAACTTTTAAAAATGCTATGCCAGGACTGCTGAAAGGAAAATTTCATAACTCATCATGGCCACAGGTATGGTGAAAGATAAGATCAAGGGGCAGAGCCAAAATGGCAGAGTAAAGGCAAGAACTCACATGAGACCTCCCCCAAACCCTTCCAAATACTTGTAAAAAATTACTCTAAACAAATTTTAGAGCAATAGAGCCCACAAAAAGACAGAGTGAAACAAATTTCCAGCCCAAGACAACCTAGAAGGTAAAAAGGAAAGGTCTGTTGCACCAGGCTGAAAGAGGAACACAGTCCAGCACAGACCAGACCGCACCAGCACAGCCCCAGTCCAGCAAACCAGGAGCAAGCCTTGGGAGTGACAGAATCAGCAGTGGCAGTAGCTGCTTCTTGAGCTCTCTACCCATAGACAGTAAGAGGATCAAAGAACTGGTCAGAAGGAGATTACAAGAATCTCTTTGCTATTACTGAGGTAGGACTCTATTGCTTTGGTCATACTTGGATGTGGGTCACAGTCCTAAGTGGCAGTCCTGGGGTGAGGAGTAACACTGGCATAGCAGAGCTTATGGCAGCAGTAGAGAAAAAATCCTCCTCATAATTCCAGGGCATAAAAGAGTGCTTATGGTCACTCCAAGACCAGAGCACAAGTCAGGAGAGAAGTAAACACTTCTCCTTAGATCATACCACTTTGGAAGAATTAAAAACTTACAGATCCCAAGAAGCATCTTTGAACACAGCTGCATAAAACCCCGAAGCTTGGGACAGTACATCCTCTATGCTGGAAGCTGAGTCCCACCTTAACAAAGAGTTAAAAAGTCAAGTAATTGGCTGGGGAAAATGAGCAAACAATGGGAAAAAAACTCAGACTATAGAAACTTACTTTGGTGATGGATCAAAATATACAACCAGAAGAAGACAACAAAGTCAAAGCTCCTACATCCAAAGCCTCCAAGAAAGATATGAATTGATCTCAGGCCATGGAAGAGCTCCAAAAGAATTTTGAGAAGCAAGTAAGAGAAGTAGAGGAAAAACTGAGGGTGATGCAAGAAAATCATGAAAAACAAATCAACAGCTTGCTAAAGGAGACCTAAAAAATACTGAAGAAAATAACATCTTAAAAATAGACTAGACCAAATGGCAAAAGAGATCCAAAAAGCCAATGAGGAGAAGAATGCCTTAAAAAGCAGAAGTAGCCAAATGGAAAAGGAGATTCAAAAGCTCACTGAAGAAAATACGTCCTTAAAAATTAGAATGGAGCAAATGGAAGCTAATGACTCTATGAGAAATCAAGGAATTATAAAACAAAACCAAAAGAATGAAAAAATAGAAGACGATGTGAAATATGTCATTGGAAAACAAAACTGACCTGGAAGACAGATCCAGGAGAGATAATTTAAAAATTATTGGACTAACTGAAAATGATGATCAAAAACATAGCCTAGACATCATCTTTCAAGAAATTATCAAGGAAATAATTATTTGTTATAATTAACAAATTATCTGATATTCTAGAAACAGAGTGTAAAATAGAAATTGAAAGAATCTACTGATCATCCTGAAAGAGATCCCCAAAGGAAGACTCCCAGAAATATTTTAGTCAAATTCCAGAGTTCTCAGGTCAAGGAGAAAATATTGCAAGCAACTGGGAAGAAATAATTCATGTATCATAGAAACACAATCAGGATAGCATAAGATTTAGCAGCTTCTACATTAAGGGATTAGAGGGCTTGGAATATGATATTCAGGAGGCCAAAGGAGTTAGGATTAAAACCAAGAATCACCTACCCAGCAAAACTGAGTATAATCCATAAGGGGGGAAAAAGTTGATATTCAATGAGACAGAGGAATTTTATGCATTCTTGAGAAAAGACCAGAGCTAAATAGAAAATTTGACTTTCAAATACAGTACTCAAGAGAACCATAAAAAGGGAACAGGAAAGAGAAATCATAAGGGACTTATTAAAGTTAAACTGTTTACATTCCTACATGAAAAGATGATATTTGTGACTCATAAGACCTTTCTCTTTATTAGGGCAGCTAGAAGGAGTACATATAGATAGAGGGTATAGGTGTGAGTTGAATATGAAGATATCTAAAAAATAAAATTAAGGGGTGAGAGAAGAATGTACTAGGAAAAAGAGAAAGGGAGAGGTAGAATGGGGTAAATTATCTCATAAAAAGGCAAGAAAAAGCTTTTACAGTGGAGAGGAAATGGGGAAAGGTAAGAGGGAATGAGTGAAGCTTACTCTCATCGGAATTGGCTTAGAGAGGGAATACCATACACACTCAATTGGGTATAGAAATATATCTTATCTTACATGAAAGTAGGGGAAAGGGGATAGAGAAGGGGGGTAATAGAAGGGAGAGCAGATCAGGGGAGGGAGTAATCAGAAACAAACACTTTTGAGGAGGGACAGAGTAAAAGGAGAAAACAGAATAAACAGGGGACAGGATAAGATGGAGGGAAATATAGTTAGTCTTTCACAATGTGATTATTATGAAAGTGTTTTGCATAACTACACACTTTTAACCTTTATCAAATTGCTTGCTTTCTCAATGAGGGGTAGCGGCAGGGAGGAAGGAAGAAAATTTGAAACTCTAAGTTTTAAAAATGAATGTTAAAAATTGTTTTTTACATGTAACTGAGGAAAAATAAAATACTAAACAAAACAAACAAAAAAGATAAGATCAGAAAGCTTAGATTGCTTCAAAACATTCCACTTTTAAACATAATGTTTTCATCAGATATTTAATTTCATTCTTGCTCATTGTGGGTGGTAGAACAGTTGAACTTCGTTGAGGTGTTAAAAGTTGATATATAGTGATTCCCAGATATCCCCAAAATAGCATATTAGTCATGGGGATAGATGAATTTTAGGATGCTTTTTGATGACTGGAAAGCCAATCTAAGGATGAGAAAATTGATTTTTCTTTAACTTTTTCCCTCGGAGGCCTAACAAAAACACAATTATTAGGTTTTCTGATATTTCTTCATTAACATTTTTATTCTGGTACTCTGTTTCAGGAACATAAATTGAGAGCGTTGCTGTGCCCTCTATGTAGATATCTTTCTTCATAGCTTTTCCATTGTCCTGGCTCCATACAGCCATTTATCATGTGCATTGGAAGGGAAGGTCCACAAGATGGGGGGTCCACAAGACCTGTAACTATGAACAGACTTTCATATACCATGAAGATGAAAAAGTGAAAAAAAAATTCAAGTAAATAGCATATTGAATAGGATTATTTGGGAAGGCAGTGTGGAACAATGGGTTTGATGTCAGAGGACCTGGGTTCAAATACTGCCATTTCAATATACTACCTGTATGACCTTGAGTAAATCATAAATTTCTCTGAACCTTCTTTTCCTCTCTTGTAAAATGAAGAGATTGTATTAGATAGCCTCTAAGGTGCCTTACAGCCCTAAGTCTATGATCCTACTGTAACATGAGGTGGTGCTCTCTGGCAAGGTTGGCTATGAAAGGAACTGATGTAAGAATTTAGGATTACACTGCCCCTCTACCTATGGCAGACCAAATTTTTTCCCAGTTCCTTTCAGTCTGACCCTGTGCATGGCTGTAACTTCCATGTTGCTCCAAGCCTCTACTCCACCCCCTCCCCAACTCTGGAGTGATTCAAAGTTTTTGAATTGACTAAGAAAAGACAATAAAGGAAATAGACTTTGTCAGAGCTGATCTCAGCTCATATTTGTTTCAGCTGCACTTGCCTTCTCAGGAGTTTGAAAAGGTAGAATACTGAGCATGGAGGAGCTTTAGATCAAAGCATCTGTTAGTGTATCACTGTTTCCCTGCCACACCATGGACAACAATCCTGTTCTCTAAACTGAAAACAAATATTGGGCCTGGTTGCCTAAGTTTACTACCTTGTACTCTCTCACCCCTAATACTGGTGCTCATTGTCACAATCACAAACCCAGAGATTCCATCTATTCCAACTCATGCAACTTTAGTTCCAGTAACACTGGGATTATATTATGATTGTATGACCTGCCTTCACATTCTCTTAAAGTCACCTCTTGCTATCATCTAGAAATGCACACTCAGCACATTTTTCATAGAACTTGTTGAAAGAACTATTTTCCTTTGAGAAGTGGTAGGTTCCTTATAATTGGAGGTCTTTAAGTAAAGGCTGGACATAGTATAGATGGGAATCGTGTTCAGGTGTACAATAGACTAGATAAGCTTTTGATAATTCCAATATTCTGTGACTCCTTCAAAGTTCTAGAACTTTCTTTCCCCCCTTAATAGTGTTTTATTTTTTTCCAATTACATGTAAAGATAGTTTTCAACATTCATTTTTGTAAAATTTTGAGTTCCAAATTTTCCTCTCTCCCTCCCTTCCCTCCCTCCTCATTAAGACAGCAAGTAATCTGATATGTTATACATGTATAATCATATTAAATATATTTTCACATTAGTCATGTAGTAAAAAAAGAATCAGAACAAAAGGGAAAAACCATAAGAAAGAAAAAAAACAACAATAAAAGGTGAAAAAGTAGGCTGAGATCTGCATTCAGACTCCATAGTCCTTTCTCTGTCTGTGGTTAGTATTTTCTATCAGAAGTCTTTTGGAATTGTCTTGCATCATTGCATGGCTAAGAGCTAAGTCTCATAGTTTATCATCACATAATGTTGCTGTTGCTGTGCACACTGTTCTTCTAGTTCTGCTCACTTCACTCAGCATCAGTTCATGTAAGTCTTTCTATGTTTTTCTGAAATCGACCTGCTCATCATTTCTTATACAATGATAGTATTCCATTACATTCATATACCACAACTTGTTCAGCATTTCCCCAATTAATGGGCATCCCCTCAATTTCAAATTCTTTGCTACCACAAAAAGAGCTGCCATAAATATTTTTGTACATATGGGTCCTTTTCCCTTTTTTATGATCTCTTTGGGAGACAGGCCTAGTAGTAGTATTGCTGGATCAAAGGATATACACAATTTGATTGCCCTTTGGGTATAATTCCAAACTACTCTCCAGAATAGTTGGATCAGTTCACAACTCCACCAACAGTTCATCAATGTTCCAATTTTCCCACATTTTCTCCAACATTTATCATTTTTCTTTTCTGTCATATTAGCCAATCTGATAGGCGTGATGCATTTCTCTAATCAATAGTGATTTAAAGCTTCTAGAACTTTCAACACCCAGCTTGCCTTTAACCCACCTCTCTCCTCATATACACCAAAGTCATGGCTACTTGCTGACATTCCTACATATCATCTCCATTGAAATTGCCATCAATCATTTCCAGTGTCTCTAGAATTGCAAGAGGTGAGGGAGATAACCTCCTTACATGAAATAGTACCTACATTCCCCTTTCTTTCCCAACATTGTGGCAAATTAGTGTATTGCTAATAATAATCTATGTAGCACAAGATACTTCAGAATGGACATAATGTAGAAAGGTCTACATAAAACACTACACACAAAGGTGGAGACCTCAGCCCTTGTTATGCTTTTGAGCAATGGGAAGCTGTCTGCATGTGTCACTTTCTAGACAGCAGCTCTCAGACATGGAGTTACCCTAGACAGCAATTTAAATAAATGATAGTGAAAGTGTATGACAGCCTTTGTTTGTCTGTAGGCCAGTCACTGAATGCTGACCTACTTGTCAAATTGGTCACATGTTCTACAGTTTACTGATCCTTTTACTATGCAATGAAACATGTATCATGCCTGACAAGAAGTAGGCAGTGAGTATATGATGTATGTAACAAAAATTGTTGACTGACCATAAATATAACTGTGAGGGGGAAAATAAGTAAATTCAGTTTTGTAAAATCCCAAGTGAAAAAGGTAAAAAAAAAATTCTGCTTTTTTTTTAAAAACGTGCTCAATGGGATTTAATATAAATACACTCTTAAGGCTGCAAGAAATCATAGCTCTGTTGACAAATTTTGTGTTTCAGCTAATGCTCCTAATTCTGTGACCTATTTAAAATAGAATCAGTATAATAGTTTCCAATTTTCCATTAGGCCTTAGGGGCCAGTCTTTTGGTTTCTTTCCTGGTCTTACTACTTTTATTCAATACTGATTTCTGACCTTCTTAGCAAACAACAGAAATGAGTCACCCTACAGATGGCTTTTTTCCTACCAATTAAACTTTTGAATCCCTTTCCATATTTAATGGTCTCATTCTTTCCATATGATATAAATTTATTTTTTCACCTTAGTTACTTCTTCCTTCCCATTCAGGACAACTGTTTGCCTCATCTTTTTCTAAGATAGACCATCATCATCATCATCATCATCATCATCATCATCATCATAATAATAGATTTAGAAAGGCAGGGCCCAGATGACAGAATAAAAGCAGGGACTCAATTGAGCTCTCCCCAAAACCCCTCCAAATACCTGTAAAAATTACTCTAAACAAATCCTAGAAAAGCAGAACTCACAAAAAGAAAAAGTGAAATAAATTTCCAGCCCAAGACAACCTGGATGGTTGATGGGAAAGTGTGTTGAGGCTGAGAGATGAGCATAGTCTATCAATGGCCACACAGGCTTAGACCAGGACTGAATCACTGACAGGTGTGGAAGTTTCCAGACTTTTCAACCTGCAAATGCCAAAGACAACTTAGAAGGTCAGTAGGAAAGGTCTATTGGACGTGGGTGAGAAAGAAGCACAGGTCACCCTTGGCCCTAGCAGAGCCCCCCAGCATTGGCAGCTGCAGAAGCAGCAGCTGCTTCTCAAGTTCTCAGCCTACAAAAAGGAAGGGATCAAACAATTGATCAGAAGGAAATTATAGGGATCTTTTGCTGGCACTGAGGCAGGATTCTGGTGCTTTGCACATAACTGGATCTGGGTGGCAGTCCTGGGGTGAGGAGGAGCACTGGCATAGCAAAGCTTATGGCAGCAGTAGAGAAGAAACCCTCCTCATAGTTCCAGGACAGAAAGGAGTGCTTATGGTTACTCACAGACCAGAGCACAGGCCAGGAGAGGAGTAAACATCTCTCTTTACATCATATCACCTTGGAAGAACTGAAAACTTAGAGCTCCCTAGAAGTATCTCTGAAACAGTTGCACAAAACCCCTGAAGCTTGGGACGATACACCCTCCACACTGGAAGCAGAGCTCTACTTTAACAAAAGAGTTAAAAAGTCAAGCAATTGACTGGGAAAATGATCAAAAAAATGGGGGAAAAACTCAGACAATAAAATCTTACTTTGGTGAAGAGGAAGATCAAAACATACACTTAGAAGAAGACAACAAAATCAAAGCTCCTATAGCCAAAGCCTCCAAAAAAAATATGAATCAGTCTTAGGCCATGGAAGAGCTCCAAAAGAATTTTGAAAAGCAAGTAAGAAAAGTAGAGGAAAAACTGGGAAGAGAAATGAGATTGATGCAAGAAAATCATGAAAAACAAGTCAACATTTTGCTAAAGGAGACCCAAAAAATACTGAAGAAAATAACACCTTAAAAAACAGCAAATTGAAAAAGAGGTCCAAAAAGCCAATGAGGAGAAGAATACTTTCAAAAGCAAAATTAGCCATATTGGGGACAGCTAGGTGGCACAGTGGATAGAGCACATGTGCTGGAGTCAAGAGGACCTGAGTTCAAATATGGCTTCAAACACTTACTAGCTAGATGTGTGACCCTGGGCAAGTCACTTAACCCCCATTGCCTCCAAAATTAAAAATAAAAAAAAGAAAATAATTCTTTAAAAATTAGAATGGAGCAAATGGAAGCTATTGACTCTATGAGAAATCAAGAAATTATACAACACAACCAAAAGAATGAAAAAAATAGAAGACAATGTGAAGTATCTCATTGGAAAAACAATTGACCTAGAAAATATATCCAGGAGAGATAATTTAAAAATTATTGAACTACCTGAAAACCATGATTAAAACCATGATTTGAAAAAAGATCTTTTAAGAAATTATCAAGGAAAACTGGCCTGATATTCTAGAACCAGAGGGCAAAATAGAAATTGAAAGAATCCACTGATCTCCTCCTGAAAAAGACCCCAAAAAGAAAACTCCCAGGAATATTATAGCCTAATTTCAGAGTTCCTAGGTCAAGGAGAAAATATTGCAAGCAGCCAGAAAGGAATATTTCAAGTACTGTGGAAACACGATCAGAATAAAACCTTCTTAGAAAAATCATGTGGTTTCTGTTAGTTTTGTTGTTCATATGATCAATTATGCTGATAGTTTGCCTAATATTAAACCAGTCCTGCATCACTGGTATAAAAATAATTTGGTAGGACTCCTTCTTTGCCTATTTTCCCAAATAATCTATATAGTATTGGAATTAATTATTCTTTAAATGTTTGATAGAATTCACTTGTAAAGGCTTCTGGCCCTGGAGATTTTTTTTTCCCTAGGAAGTTCATCAATGGCTTGTTCAATTTCTTTTTCTGAGATGGGGTTATTTAAGTATTTTACTTCCTCTTAATCTGGCCAATCTATATTTTGTAAATATCTATAAGATTGTCAAATTTATTGGCATACAATTGGGCAAAATAATTTCTAATTATTGTTTTAATTTCTTCTTCATTGGTGGTGAATTTACCATTTTCATTTTTGATACTGGTAATTTGGTTTTCTTCTCTTTTTTTTAATTAAATTAACCAAAGGTTTATCTATTTTTTTTTCATAAAACTGGCTTTTAGTTTTATTTATTAGTTCAATAGTTTTCTTAATTTCAATTTTATTAATTCCTTCTTTGGTTTTCTGAAGTATTTCTATTTAATTGGGGATTTTTAATTTGTTCTAGTTTTTTAGTTGCATGCCCAATTCATTGAACTCCTCTTTCTCTATTTTGTTCATGTAGGCATATAGAGATATAAAATTTCCCCTAAAAACATTTTTTGCTTCATCCCGTAAGTTTTGGCATGTTGTCTCATTATTTGTCATTCTCTTTTATGAAGTTATTGATTGTTTCTATGATTTGTTGTTTGACTCACTCATTCTTTAGGATTAGATTATTTAGTTTCCAATTAATTTTAGTCTATCTTACTATGGCCTTTTATTACATACAATTTTTATTGCATCATGATCTAAAAAGGATGCATTTAATATTCCTGCCTTTCTGCATTGGATTGTGAGGCTTTTATGCCCTAGAACATGGTCAGTTTTTGCATAAGTGCTATGTACTGCTGGGGAAAAAGTATATTCCTTTCTATCCCCATTCAATTTTTTCTCCAGAGATCTACCATATCTAACTTTTCTAAAATTCTATTCACTTCTTTAACTTCTTACTTATTTTGTGGTTAGATTCATCTAGTTCAGAGAGGGGGAGATTGAGGTCCCCTACTAGTATAGTTTTGCTGTCTATATCTTTCTGTAACTCCCTGAACATCTCCTCTAAGAATTTGGATGCTATACCTCTTGGTGCATATATGTTTAGTAATGATATTACTTCATTGTCTATGGTGCCTTTTAACAGGATGTAGTTTTGAGATAATATTTCTAAAAAGTTTATCACAGTGCTTGGCATGTAGTAGGTACTTAATAAATGCTTATTTCTCTCTTTAATATCTTTGGGCTTCGGGGAAGTTGAACTAGATAATCTCTAAGATCCATTCTAAATTTTATGAACATTATAAAAGTTATAAAATACTTGATAATAAAACTATTTTGAAGATAATTTAATTTCAGTGATTTAAAAGTACTTCTGAAAGAATTCTGTATTGGTAAATAAAAACAATTGTCTTATTTTTTTTAATTTTACTATTCATTTAACTTGTTAAAGGTTACTCAAAGCAAAACAATGCTTATCAGTATAAATTTCCTGGGAGTGGTTGCAGGGTGAATGTCAAGCTCAAATACAAAGGTGAGGGAGATAAAACATAAATAAAGATCCCTGATGTTTACATATTTAGTTAGAAAATCACCTATCTACATTAACTATATTTTGTTATATTTTTGTTTATTTTACTAAATATTTCTCAATTATATTTTAATCTTATTCAGGCTGCACTGGGGAATATCAACTACATGGTGCAATGTTTTCAACACTTCTGCTTTAGATAATAAAGGTAGGTAAATGATGTCATGATGCTTTATAACAATAAGTGCTAAAATTCTTTCTTTGGGATTTCAAAAACAAGTGCTCTTAACACCTTCTCATTTTTTCCCTGATTATTAATTGAAGAAAAAACAAATAATTTAGTCCCCTCACCTATCCCCCCCAAAAATGTTAGAACCCCATTTTAAAAATTTCAATTTTATAAAGAAAAGTATGTTTTTCTACTATACTGATAGTAGAAAATGCATTCAGCTTGTTGGTATTTTACAACTATAAAATAGGTTTTAAATGAAATTCTAGTAAAGCAACCTCCTAGTACAACAATTGTTAGACTACCAGATATTAGTGAGTTTGATTACTATTATTTTGTAATAATTCCTATAATTATATTATAGGTTTTGGGGAGTGTTTGGGGAGAAAAAAGGTGGCATAAATTGACTATGGTTTTATCTTTGTAGGGAATTAATTCCCACAGTGTATATGCCACTGTGATGGAGGGAATTCAACATAAGGTACTCCTGATGATCTTCCTTGCTTACAGATGTTGATACATTGATTTAACCAAGCTCCAAGAAACTGTAAAATTTCCTGGAAGAGATATGTGATCACTCAAATTAATTTGGCCTGTTCAGGAAAGATGAAGTCTGTCTATTGCCCAAATTTCAACATGCCTCTGCATGAATACTCTATGGAGCTTGTTTAACAATTTATATATCTGAGACAGAAGGTACAGATGGAAAATGAACTAGACTCAGAATTAAAAAGGAAGACAACAGACTGGATTGCTTTCAGGAAATTGAAATGCACTTTTACTAACTCCAAGTTTCATTTGCCTTCTTTTCAATACAAATATTTAACCCATATTGCTCCATGTTAGTAAGACCTGGGACCCATTACATCTGGAAAAACAAAACAAACTATAAATTATCATCACACAAAAGGCCTTTAAAAAGGAACATGGTGAGTATGAGTAGGCTGCAATATGTAACCACAGAACCACAGAGGAGTAAAAAAAAAAAAAACAAGAGTAAAGGATGTCATTAAAAAACTGGGCAATTGCATGACAGAAGAAGGGGATGGACTGGTCAACTGCAGAGACTGAAAGATAATAAGTAGGTTGGAATTGGTAATGATGATCTCAGAAGAGAGGGAGGAAAACCACCAGCAAGTTGAGTAGATCTGCTATTGTCAAGTCAAATCAAAAAGAATTTATTAAAAATCTACTATGTTCCAGGCATTATCTTAAGCTCTGGATATATAAAGAAAGACAAAAATATATCTGTGTCCTCAAGGACCTCACATTCTACCGAAACTTGTGAACTTTGTGTAAAGCATATATGAGAATAATATAGAATGGGCAGGCATGGATGGCTTGTGAACATTATTGGGGAAACAACATCCTGGAATCATGAAATCATAGATCCATTTGAGTATTTGAGGGAATGCCCAGTGAAAAAACAAACTCTTCCCACAAATGCAGATATGCCAACTTAGTAGCCCATGAAGATAGATAGATAGATAGTAGATAGATAGATTGATAATTATATCTATATATAAGATATATGTACACACATATATGTTTCAATATATATTCAATAAAATTCAATATAAGTGGTTACAATAGAGACAAAAAACAAAAAAGGAAAAGGACCTATATCTACAAAAATATCTATAGCTGTTCTTTTCTGGTGGCAAAGAATTGGAAATTGAGGAGATGTCTATGAATTGCGGAATTGCTGAACAAATTGTGGTAAGTGATTATGACAGAATACCATTGTGCTGTAAGAAATGATGAGCAGGATGCTCTTAGAAAAACCTGGAAAGACTTACATGAGCTGATGCAAAATGAAATGTACTGTGTACAAAGTAACAGCAATATTGTACAATGATCATCTGTGAATGACTTAGCTATTCTCAGCAATATAATGATCCAAGACAACTCTGAAGGACTTATGAAAAATTCTATCTATCCCCAGAGAAAGACTTGATAGTGTCTGAATACAGATTGAAACACACTTTTTTTAGCTTTATTTTTCTTAAGGGTTTTTTTTTTCAGTCAATGTTTTCTTTCATAACATAACTCTTATGGAAATGTTTTGCATGACTACACATGTATAACCTATATCAAATTTCTTGCCTTCTCAATGGGAGAAAAGGAGAATTTACAACTTAAAATTCTAAAATGAATGCTAAAAATTGTTTTTATATGTAACTGGGGAAAGTAAAATACTAAATAAAAAAATAAAAGGTATGCTTCAATCAGCATTCAGAATTTATTAGTTCTCTCTCTGGAGGTGGATAACACTTTTCACAATGGGTCCATTGAAATTATCTTAGATCATTGTCTTGGTCAGAGAAGCTAAGTCTTTCACAGTTGATCATCCTTACAACATTGATGTTACTGTGTACGGTGTTCTCCTGGTTCTATTCACTTCACTTTTCTTAAGTTTGTATAAGCCTTCCCAGGTTTCTATGAAGTCATCCTGCTCATCATTTCTTATTGCACACTAATCTTCCATTACATTCATACACCACAACTTGCTCAGTCATTCCCCAATTGATGGGTATCCCTTCAATCCCTAATTCTTTGCCACCACAAAAAGAGCTGCTATAAATACTTGTGTATAAATAGTTTCACAACATGACTCCTATGGAAGTGGTGCACATGACTACACAAGTATAACCTGTATTGAATTTCTTTCCTTCTCAATGAGGGTGAGTGGGGAGGGAGGAAGAGAGAAAAGTTGGAACCCAAAGTTTTGAAAACAAATGTTAATTTTTTTTTTTTTTACATGCAACTGGGAAATAAGATATACAGGCAATGGAGTATAGAAATCTATCCTGCCCTGCATAAAAATAGAAGGGGAAGGGGATAAGAGAAGGGAGGGAGAAATAGAAGGGAGGGTAGATTAGAGGAAGGAATATTCAGAATGCATGCTATCTTGGGATGGGAGGAGGGATGAGATGGGGAGAAAATTTGGAATTCAAAATCTTGTGCAAGTGAATGTTGAAAACTAAAAATAAATGAATTAATAAAATTAACAACAACATAAGAAGAAATGGTCTTAGCCAACTGAAACTGGTTTTAGCAGTTTTGAACTGGTCCTGGCCAGTTTAAACTTTTTTTAAATGGTTTAAACAAGTCTGAACTGGTTTGAACTTGCCTGAACTGGTTTAAACTGGTTTGAAGTGGTTTAAACTGGTTTTAGCTGGATTAAGCTGGTCTGAATTGGTTTTAGACAGTATGAACTGGCTTAAACTGTTTTTGTGCTGTCTGAACTGGATTTGGCTAGTTTGAACTGGCTTGAAGCAGTTTTAGATAATTTGTATTGGTTTAGGCCAGTCTACACTGGTTTTATCTGGTTTGAACTGACTGATCTGATTTAGTTTAAACTGGTTTGAGCCAGTACAAACAGGTTTCAGCCAGTTCAAACTGGTCTACTAGTTTTGGCCTGATTGAACTTATTTAAACTGGCTTATGATGGTTTTAATTGATATTAACTGGTTTATGATAGTTTTGGCTGGTTTTAACTGGTTTGGGCCAATATTAACAGGTTTATACTTTTTATTCCAATTTTATACTGGTTTTTCCTTTTTCAAAAACTGGTTTTAACTAGTTTTGGTGGTTTAAACTGTTTTTTTTTTTCCAGTTTATCCTGGTTATAACTGGTTTTGAGTGGTACTGGTTTTTCCAGTTTATACTGGTGTTAACTGTTTTTTTTTTCTTCTGGTTTATATTGGTTTTATCTAGTTTTGGCAGGTTTTAACCAGTTTTTTTTTCTGGTTTACACTGGTTTTAACTGGTTTTAACTGTTTTTCATTCTAGTTTATGCTATTTTTAACTGGTTTTGGCTGGTTTTACTTTTATTTTATATTGGTTTAAAAATTTTTTCTGCTTTATTCTTGTCTAAACCAGTTTTTAGCCAGTATAAATTTGTCTGAACTGGTTTTGATGATTTTCACCTATCTGAACCAGTTTAGACTGGTCAAGACCAATTCAAACCAGCTAAAACCATTTCATACCAGTTTAAACCAGTTCTAAATGGCTAAAATCTCACCAGTCTAAATTCATTC
Source organism: Vombatus ursinus (assembly GCF_900497805.2). Classification (NCBI taxonomy): domain Eukaryota; kingdom Metazoa; phylum Chordata; class Mammalia; order Diprotodontia; family Vombatidae; genus Vombatus; species Vombatus ursinus. The sequence continues at coordinate 3,906,323 of NW_020950417.1, read as the reverse complement.
AAATACTTTTAACTAGTATAAAACAGCTTAGTCTGAACTGTTTGTTTGCCTAAGAAAATCATAATTTGGATGACTAATATCAGCAATAATAACAGCTCACATTTCTGTAGAGTTTCAAAGTTTGTCTTTACAACCCTGTGACAACCCTATGAGGTAGAAATATGATTTTTTCCTGCCATTTTATCATTGAGGAATTTTATGAGGCTCAGCTCTCCCACCTCCCATCCTAGCTGATCCTAATGATTTTTTTGGCCTCCTCACAGAATTTTCCTGGTCTTGCACTGAAAGCAACAAATAGACAACAGGAGGCAAAATCATATATACAGTAGAATTGTAAACAGTAAAAAAAAAAAAAAAGGTTGGAGCTGAAGTCATGGATTTACAAGTGATTTCTACCAAACAGAGGAAAAAATTAATCCCAATACTAAATAAATTGTTTGAAAAAATAAGTAAAAAAAGAAACCTTAGCTAATTCTTTCTCTGATACAAATATAGTTTTGGTACCTTAATCAAGGAAAGCAAAACAGAGAAAGAATGCTATAGGCCAATTTCCCTAATGAATATTGATGCAAAAAAAATTAAATAAAATACTAACAGGAAAATTACAACAATATATCACAAAGACCATGCACTATAACCAGGTGGCATTTTTACCAGGAAGGCAGGACAATATTAGGAGACTATAACCATAATTGACCATATAAATATAAAAAAATCATATAAATGTATCAGTAGATGCAGAAACTTTTTGACAAAATACAACACTTAATCCTATTTTTAAAAAAAGAAAGAAAGAAAGCATAGAAATAAATGGAGTTTTTCTGAAAATAAGGACTCTTACTCAGTAAACTCCAATGACTCACTATCACCTTTAGGGTCAAATATAAATTTCTGTTTGGCATTCATTACCCTTCCTAACCTATCCCCTTCTATTTTCCAGTCTTCTTATACCTTACACCACCTCCCTACTCTTTAGTCCAGTGGCACTTGCCTCCTTCATATTACTCGAACATGATCACATCTCTCATCTCTGAGTATTTTCACTGGTTGTCCCCTGTGCTTGAAGTATTCTCCTTCCTCATCTCTACCTCCTAACTTCCCTGGCTAATTTCAAGTCCCAGCCAAAATCCCACCTTCTACAAGAAGCCTTTCCCAATCTCTCTTAATTTTAATGTCTTTCCTCTGATGATTATTTCATATTTATCCTGTAAGTATTTTGTTCATATATAGTTGTTTCCATGTTGTCTCCCCCATTAGTTTGTGAGCTCCTTGAGATCAGGGATTGACTGCCTTTTTTACCTTACTTTATAATCCCAGTGTTTAACACAGTGGCTGACACATAGTAGGTACTTAAAAATGGTTCTTGACTCACTGAAGTCACCAGCTGAGGATCATGCAGAAGTGTCAGAAAGGGATTTGAATAGAAGTCTTTCTCCTGACTCCAAGTATCCAAGGCAAGATACTATGTCTCAAGACTAAAAATGGAGATGAAGAAGTGGCTGTGCCAATTTGTTACGGTATTGGCATAAATTACTTAATAAATCTATATGGTCAGGGAAAAAAGAATTTTTGTGTCCCTTAAACACCAAAGCATTCTATAAACACAAAACAAATGAAGGAATAATATTAATAATAATAAAATGTTTATGTCATTTAAAATATAGAGAGTTATATGAATATCTAATAATGACAGCTAAGTGGCACAGTGCATGGAGTGCTGGGGCTAAAATCAGGAAGATCTGAGTTCAAATCCATCTTCAGACACTAGCTATGTGACCCTAGGCAAGTCACTAAGTCTGTTTGCCTTAGTTTCCTCAGTTATGAAATGGTGATAATAGCATCAACCTTGCAGGGTTGTTGTGAGCATCAAATAAATATTATTTGTAAAAAGCATTTATCACAATGACTTGCACGTAAGTACTATATAAATGCTTATTAACCCCCCCCTTCATTTTATCCTCATAACAATCCTGGGAAGTAAGGGCTATTATTGTTCCTACTTTACAAATAAATAAACTGAGGCTGACAGAGGTTAATGGTTTGCCCAGGGTTCCATAGCTATTAAGTGTATGGGGCTACATTTGATCTCAAGTTGTCCTGAATCCCAGATCTGACAATGTAGGGTCACAACGAATACCACTGAGAAACCTATTCCAGTAGAAATCTTCTCTAAAACTGTGGCTTTCAAGGTTAAGTCCATTTCTGGTTCTTCCCTTAGACATTGTCTTGCATAAAATGTTCAAATGTTCATTGAATTAGGTTCACCATTTTATTATTTATAATAATAAGTCACATTTATATTATACTTTACATTATACAAATAACTTTTATTACAACAACCCTGTCAGACAAGTAGTAAAAATTGTATTCACTGATTGGAGAAAGGGAAAACCAAGCATTTATTGTTTAATAGCAAACAAATCTGTTATTCCATATGGTTTACCAAAATATCCTTATTTAATTATAGTAAGCTAATATATTTCAGTGATGGTTGGATATTGTTATTTTTATACAAAATCATGCAATATCAGAATTGAAGCGTTGTAAGTAACTTCAATGGCCATCTAGTTCGATCTTTTCTTGAAAGGAATTACCCCTAAAGCCTGCTTGATAAGTGCTTGAAAAGCTCAGATAAGGGAGTTTTAAGACCCCAAAAGCATGATGGTATGTCAGTAGATTTGCATAGGCATGTTTTATGACTAAAGAGGGCAAAACTAAGAAAATGGGAATTCATATAAAAATCTAGACAATGAGGTATAATTGAAAAATATCTTGATTTGATAGAACAAATTGAGATCAAATTGATTAACTCTTCAATAATTCATCAAAATTTGTTATCTTTTTCATAAAACTTAATAAACTTTTAGCCATAGATAATATACCACACTTCAGGGTGTTTGTTCCTTTCTAATGACACTTGCTTTTCATGTTTAACTGATACTTTTTAATATTAATAGAGAATATTTATAAGTCTCTTAGCACAATACTTGGCACATAGTAGGCACTTAATAAATGTTTGTTTCCTTGTTCTCCTACCTATTGTAAATTAAATTGCAAGTTTCTTGAGGGTATGCACTGTCTTTTGCCTCTTTTTTTTGTATCCTCAGTACTTAGCACAGTGCTTGGCATATAGAAGGTACTTAATGTTTATTGACTGATTGACTAATCTTTAAAACTGATCATTCATGCTCTTTCCAAATTCAAAAGGTCATCCACCTTTCTGCTGGACAGCATATGAAATAAAATTTGATATGCCTGTTGAGGTGTTCTACCAATATTGAGATTCTGTTTCAATCTCTGTTCTTGTCAAATTATTTCAGGTTCTGTAATTTTTAATGCCTTTCACAATTATAAATGCAGTGCCTTTACACTTTCAAATAATCTCTCTTCTCCATCTCAGGTATTTTCCAATGCTTCATCCCCAGAAAAACTTGGTTCTTTTCCTGAGAAAAGATGGGTGATACATATGATGATAGCAAATGACAATTGGTGGATAACCTGGTAACCCTAAAATGACAACAGAAATCAAAGAAGGCTTCTATAGCATTCACCATTGAGTGAATCACCTGTGGTGAACTTAAGGAAAAGTATAGACATGTATGTTACCTAGGATGGACAAGCATGGATGGTTTCTTTCTTGATCACCAGAAGGAACTTCCAAATTGATTAAAATAGAGTTCTATTTGAGTATTGTAGTATTCTTCTAGTGGAGCTGTATTATTATTAAGTCATGGGATATTACCATTGCTGAAGAACTAAAATTTTACCATTAGTTATTTCACCAATTGCCTTGCTGCTGGGGCCAGAGTCCATGACCTTGAGGATATAACCCTTTCAGTTGCAAAATTTCCACCTGAGGGTGCATAATGTGAGTGCCTCATGGAACTATATAGAAGCCAGTTCTAGCCATTCTTCACTTTACTTTTCACCATCTGCTTTACCTCTGTGAGCATGCCTTTGATCCTCCCTCATGTCCAAATTCTACTTTATGGTTCTGGAATCATAATCAAATTAATAGTGTTATTCCTCCTGGAAAGGGTATATCAGTCAAGTCAATGTAGTCCCCTATACTCATACTCAATATCCATACAATTTTTCAGACCAAAATACCCTTCTATGACCATCAATCCCCTATATTTATCCCTCCCCCCATATTAGAATATGAGCTCCTTTAGGGCAGTAACCATCTTCACCTTTATAGTTTCATCACAAGTACTCAATACATAATAAATATTTAATAAATGTTTCTTAATTCATATATTACAAGTCACTGAAAAGTCAATGATTGACAGGAATAGGCCAAAACAGATTACCAATAGGTAATTGAATAAGAGAAGTAGCATAAACGATCATAGGATCATAGATTTAAAACTAGAAAGAGACTTTAGAGTTCACATAATACGACATCCTTCTTTTATAGATAAGGGAACTGAGGCTCAGAAATATAAAGTGACTTGCTCAAGCTCACATAAGTGTTATTATTTTGTTGTTGTTCAGTCATTTCAATTGCATCTGATCCTTTGTGACCCCACTTGGGGTTTTCTTGACAAAGATACTAGAATGATTTGCCTTTTTTTTTTCTCCAGCTCATTTTATAGATGAGGAAACTGAGGCAAGTAGGGTTAAGTGACTTACCTTGGGTCACATAGCTATTAAATGTCTGAGGTTAGATTTGAAGTCAAATCTTCTGACTCCAGGCCCAGTGCTTTATCCACTGCACCACCTAGCTTCCCTAGTATTATATGAAAGGTTCAAACCCAGTTCCTCTAGTTTTCAATCCAACACTCTTTACATTATAGCATTCTGTTTCCCACTACACACTGACTGAGTGCCAAAAAAAGTATAAAAAAGAAAATGACTGGTTATATCTAACAAGAGTGAGAGAAAAACCAATGACCACCCCATCAATTCCATTGGCATCTATAAAACATCAAGCATTCAAGATGAAGACACAAACTACTGGGTGGATATCCTGTAGAGGATGTATGGGTGCATATGGACAAATGCCATGCAGAATATGGAGTGAATGGGTTTTGATCTTACCTAATGCAAGTATCCTCACTGATGAGATCATGAATCTATCACAGGTATTTGACAGCTAGGGAAATTTACATGGATAAATTTAAATTACTTACCTAAGGATGCAAAATAAGTCAATGGTAGTCAGGTCTGAAATTAAAACCATCTAATTCATTGGCTGGTGCTTTTCCTATGGCACTACCCTGCTCCCTTATGTTGACTAGTACATTTGTAATATTGGCCCCTATATTATGGAGCTTGGTCTGCAAAATGAGTGATCTAGAGTCTTCTTTTCTCCAACTTATTATTTGTGCAAGTGTGTAGGTGTGTGTAGATATGTGTGAATATATATATATATGTATTATATATATATATATCAAATAGGTGGGTTAATATATTCAAAGAGAATATAATGTACTTTTTTGTTCAACTATTCTTTTTCCATAAAAAATAGAACTCGTTCAAAAAAACTAATCATAGAACACATCTAAATGAGATAAAATAATCTAAACAGTAAAATTTCAATAAATTATAATACTTATGAAGAATGATAGACGCTTCTCTAAACTTGAAATGTCCTCAATTACTATTTAACCTCACACTGATTTTGTGCAGGTATAATTAAGGCATTCTGAAATTTCTAACATGGAGATAGAATATCCCTTGCCTCTCAGACTCACAAATGGTTTGGAGCACCTTGTTATCAAAAACTCTTATAGGCAGTTTATATTTGACCTTGGAATCCTCTCTAGAAGAAATGTTTTCCAGAGCAAAACCCCCTTTTGCCCTTCCAAATTCTCTGCTCTACAACTATTTTCTCTTTGTCTTTGGGGTTCATCAAAAAGAAAAAGAAAAGAATGAAGCAATATGCTGGCATTGGGGCACATTCCATGAAGGAATTTTGTTGAATTCAGTATTTCTGACACCTATCCTACAGTTTTCAACTTACAAATGACTATTTTGGAAATCTTCTTGTTTCCTTTCCATTTTTCTAATGACTAACTTTATCTCCACATGAAATTGATTTTCCTACCTTCCAAATTCTATAGACTTTGCCTCTTCCTAATAATTTTGTTTAAAGTAGCTTGGACTTTAAAAAAAATCCCAGTCTATGCCGATCTTAATTTTATATCATTGCATTTAAAGAGAATATTAGGTTTTAAAACAATGATATAAAATGATTCTTTCATGAATGAAAATGCTTTACATTTTCATATAAAGAATTGTTGAATCATTTATTTAGATGTTCAATAATTAGGATGTGACACAGAAGAGAAATAGGAAAATAAACTTTACCACTGGAGTTATCGCACAACAGATGACTCTCAACTTTCTGAATAAGTTTTCACATACCAGTGTTCTCAAAACTATAATGAGGATTCTAGGTGCTAGCAAAGATTTTCTTTATCAGTCACTGGTATAAAGAAGCATTAGCAATGAGGCTACTGAGGGTTGTGAAGGTGTACCTAGACTGGAGGTGGATAATCAGGAGCAGTCTACAGGATGAAGTTCAAATTCTTTAATCAAAGACCTCTTCCCCTAATCTCCTCTTCCAACATTTTCTCACACTCCCCCTCATTGTCTCTCTTTCTTTAGCTACTTTATTTACCAGCCTCCAAATGAGACTCAAATCTGTTCTTCTTTACTTTTCTTTAGCATTTGGCAATATGAAGCTCTTTTTGAATACGGGTTCCTCCACTAGTTTCCATGACCCTGTGTACTTGTGGCTCTTCTAGCTCTTTGACCTTAGACCACCCTTTAAGTATCTCTTTTGTTGGCTCTTCATTCTCATTCTTGGGGGAAGGGTGACTGGGCAGGTCCAAGTTTGTGACTTCGTAAGTGTGCATCTCTTTTTGTGGAAATTCTCACCAATATATGCATTCATATGTGTGTGATGTATGGATAAAGATTCATTTATATGTCAGTAACTCACCTGCAATATTTCTCAGAGAGTTTCTGTTGGGCATGTAGTAATTAAGCAGCTGAGAAGTTAGATGTTGTCCATGATCACAGAGATTGGATGTGACAAAGGCAGACATAGCATCCCAGCTTTGGATTTGGGTGAGACCTTAAAGGTCATCTAGTTCAAATATCTCATCTTATAGATGAGAAAATTGAGTACGAGAGAGGCTAAGTGACTTTTCTAAGATCGTGCTACTGTCTCTAAAACAAGCCGTCTCTTGACTCATTCATACTCCATCTCCCTCATGCTCCATTATTCCTCAAGTTTGGGTGTTTATTGATATTCTATCATGAATTCCCTTCATTTTACTTTGGTGATTTAAATCACTTCCATGGATTTAGATTTCATTTCTATGTAGGTGAATTCAAATCTCTATTTGTAAAATAACTACAATCTTCCTCCAGAGTTTCAGCCTTGTATTTCCAATGGTCATTTGTATATCTCCATCTGTGTGTTCCATACATTGGCTTTGGAATTTGTAATGTTTAAATTAAAATCACATTTATCTCTAAGCATGACTTTCCTCCTTTTTATTATGAAGGCATCACTACCATTTCAGTATCCAAGTTGATCTTAGAGTAACATTTTGCTCGTCCTAAAATGAAGCAATAAAGCACCTACTATGTGTTAGGTGAGAGGAAGTGTTGCAGAGTGGTTTGAGAACAGGCTTCAACATCAGAAAGAACTGACTAAAAGTTAAGCTTCTACCAAAATCTGGTCATGCAATCCCAAGAAAATCTCAATATTCCAGGCAGCTGTCTTAGACAATAAATTAGAAAGAAGGTGCCAATATACCTTGATAGAGGAAGGTTCTCATCAGTACTTCCCTATGATGCAATTACAAGTCTAAAAAAAAAGTTCATTTTTTTTTTAAAAGTGCCAGTCACTGTATTAGTTTTTGAGATTTTAAATACAAAAATGTGCTGGGTCCTTCCCTTGAGGAGTTAACATTTGAATAAAGAGAGAAAACACATGTAGGGAAAAACGGGCCAAGGAAGGGAGTTTTGATATTTTAAGTCACAAGAGTGATGAGTGGGATCATAATACCATTGATTGTCATGCCATTTAAAGAAGCAACAGTGGTATTGCTTTGATTACCATTATCAAAAGAAGAAGTAAAAAAGTCAGAGGAGAGAGGCCTCTATTGCTGGTCTCAGAACAGCAGGGCAGATGGCTTGATATCCAGAAGAGATGGATGTTGAGCTTGGTCTAAGCACTAATTCCAAAGCTGAGTAGATAGAGTGCCCCAGGCATGGTTTTTGGAGATCTGGTCCAGAAGTTGTCCTGTCTCCCTTAGCTCATATATCCAGTCGTTTATCATGTCCTGTCATTTCTGTCTTAACATATCTCTGAGTTTCAAAACCTTTCCTGTACACTCCTCCTGTAGAGACCCTACTACAAGTCTTCATGTCTTCTCATCAAGGCTATTTCAATATCTCACTAAGAAATACTCCTGACTTCTATCTGTCCCTTCTCCAAATCATTATTTATGTCACTGCCTGCACAGGCAGCACCTAAGGTCACACAAGCAGCAGAGGCAGACTTCAAGCACAGCTCTTTCCATTGAACCACTCTGTGTCCCCTCCTAGGATCCTTGGGGCACACTGGCAGAGTTGAAAAATCACACACATAGCAACATGGCAAACAACTGTTAAAAAAAAAACACAACTTCCTTCAACTTTTCAGGCAACTGTCTGACTTTTCTTCACCTTCCCATAGCTACATCTGGATCAGGAGACTACCCAGAGGAAGCAAGCCAATGAGGACCTCCTGAGCAAGCCAAACCACAATGTCTAAACCCAGCAAGGCTGGGCAATGTCTTTTCCCGCTATGCTCTCTGCACCTGGTTTCTCTGCTTGGAATAGATGCAGCCTGCAGGGTTAACTGAGTTTGCAGTGTGAGCAACAAAAAAGTGTGCTGACCCTCTGCTGTTTGCTGTTATGCCCATAGCAATTAAATTATGGGAAACCCCAGCCAGACTATTCTAAGGACCACAGGCATGTCTGGTTTGTCAGACTTCAGCAGAGAGTTTTTCCATGAACAATACGAATCAAGTTATATATAACTAAACAATATTTCCTTGATTTACTTTTGTGGTGACTCTGCGTCCTTTCCCCAAACTACCATTAGATAATGGTTGAGAATCTGGTGAGTCAACCATTCAATTGAAGCCACCTGTTTGAAGCTTGGGCCTAAGAGTGAAGAGAAAACCTATTTGTATGATTTTCCTCTAGCTGGAAGCCTCAGGGAAATAGTTCATCTTTTCATGGTAGGAAGAGAGGAAATATAGCTTGCAGATTGAGTGAGGAAATAATTGGAATAGTGGATCTCTATTAGTCTTATCATGGGATCATAGTTTTAGAATTGGCAGGGACCTCACAAATCATCTAATTTAACTCTCTGATTATACAGACAAGGAAGTTGAAGCCAAGAGTTGTAAAATGATCTGTTCAAAGTCATAAAGGTAGAAGGAGGCAAGGAGACAGAACTAGGATTTGACACGAAATCCTTTGACTCCTAATCCAGTCAGTCAGTGAGTTAATCAACAACATTTATTAACTGTTTGCTATCCTAGGCACCTTTTTAGGGATACAAAGAAAAGGGATACAAAAAAAAGTGAAGGACAGTCTTGTTCTCAAGGAGCTCACAGTCTAATGCGGGAGAAAATATGCAAATTACTGCCAGAAAGAAAATATATACAGAATAAATTGGAGATAACCAACAGAGAGAAGGGAGTAGCTTTAAAAGGGGATAATGAAAGTTTTCTTATAACAGGTAGGATTTTGCTGGGACTTAAAGGAAGCCCGGAAAGTGAGGAGGTAGAGATGAGAAACACAGTGTTCTTTCCATTACACCACAAGAAATAGCTACAATAGAGCCATTAAAATTTTCCCAGGCCAGTTCTTGATTTCATATATGTGTGTACATACATGTACACATACACATATGTATACATATATATTTATATATTATGTATGTATATATGTATGTATGTGCATGTGTGTGCATTTGGTCTATGATCGTAGAACTTGTATGTAACAGAGACAACAGCTTTAGAGTTGGATGAGATAAGAGATGAGGAAACTGACAAACACACACACACACACACACACACACAGATGTCTGTTGTTGTTGAGTTGTTTCAGTCATGTCTGACTCTTCCTGACTCTATTTCAGGTTTTCTTGGTGAAGATACTGGACTGGTTTGTCATTTTCTTTTCCAGCTCACTTTACAGATGAGGAAACTGAGGCAAACAGGGCTAAGTGACTTGCCCAAGGTCACACAGCTTAGTAAATATCTGAGGCCCAATTTGAACTCAGGAAATGAGTCTTCCTGAATTCAGGCCCAACACTCTATCCAAGGCCAACTAGCCATCCTACACATGTGTGCATATATATATATATATGTACACACACACACACACACACATGCACACACACACACAAACTGATATTTATATAGTGCCTTAAAATTTATATACCACTTTATTTACATTATTTCATTTGAGCCTCAAATATATCTGTGAATAGGTATAATATATATCATTATTTCCATGCTGCTGGTTGGGAAACTGAGGTTCAGGAAGATTTTTTTTAAGTGATGTAGTGTTAAAGGTGAGATTTGAATCCAGGTCTCCCAAACAAGAAGTGAAGCAGCATAGTATAAAGGGAAAGTTATTGTCTTCAGAGTCAGAGGACCTGGGTTGAAATCCCAGCTCTGTCACCTCCTATTTATGTCATCTTTGACAAATCACTTAATAGCTTTGGGCCTTGGAATGCTCATCTTTAAAATGAAGGGGTTGGACTAGGTACCCTCTAAGGAACCTTGTACCTCTTATACTATTATCCTATTTATATCAAGTCCCACATTCTATCCACTCTGCTCAATTACTGGGATTCAGTTATACACATTTATTTGACTCAAATGACCTAGAACCTAAAATAAATTATATCAGATGTAATTCTGGCAGCTTAGAATCATGAAAAATTGAAATTCAACTAATAGTTCTATTATTGTATTCATTTACAAAGGCAAATCAAATTGCTATTTTTTTTAAACAGGGCAAAGGAGGAATGTATGGGAAAAGAATGAACATTTATTTTCCTGCCCTGATGTTAATCTCTAAGCCTACACTAGTCTTATCAAATTGTGTCACATAGTTCTTCTTACTTTTTCTACCAGAAGCTGGCCATGTTATTTCTGTGAACTGAAATAGAGAAAGTTTTACTAGAGGGTTAAGCCAAATAACTCCAATATTTGTGAATCAATGAGGAAACTTACAGATCTTTAAGTGATACTATCTTGGAAAGATAGCTCTGCATATGCAAAATGAAAACCACTTTTCTGTAAAATTCTGCAAGAAAACACAAAGTAAAATGGGAACGAAACTGCAGTGATGTTACTGTTAAAATTCACTTTTGGCTTATAAAGTTCTCTAGTGACTAATGAAGACCAGACAAAGCATGTGAGCCTTAATATTCGCGTGTGTATAAATCCCAAATTTTCCTAAAAACCTAAATTATTGGAAGTAAAAAATGTGACCATGGACTTATGAAAAAATAGAGCAGTATATTTAAAACTGAGATGAATCTATAAGCATTGAATAAATATTTACCATGTACTAGACCAGGAGTGGGGAATCTGTGGCCTTGAAGTCACATGTGGCTTTCTAAGTCCTTGAGTAAGTCCTTTTGACTAAGTCCAAATTTTACAAAACAAATTCTCTTATTAAGGGAATTTGTTCTGTGAAGTTTGATTTCAATCAGAGGGCTGCACTTGAGGACCTAGAGGGCCACATGTGGCTTCCAGGCTGCAGGTTCCCCACCCCTGTACTAGATACTGTACTAGGCAATAAGAAAGTAAAGACAAAAAAACACAGTCTCTGCCCTCAGGGAACATACATTCCTATAAAGTTGAGCCTCTATTTTCCTGACTCAGTAACAATGCTTCCAAACCCAACTAGTCATAAAAAATTCAATAGAAACAGTTCTTATTATTCTCCCCTGCAGGAGCTGACCATGAAATATCTATTCATTTAATTTGAAAAAAAAAATAGAATATTATTTCAGGTAGTTCAAATGCTTGTGAATTGATAGAAGAACTTCCAAATTTGAAAGAGATGATACCTCAGAAGTATAGGCTTTCTTGTGTGAAATAAAAAAAAAAAAAGTTTTCCTTAAAATTAAGATAGAATATTTCAAGTTAAGTGTTAGAAAAACTATAATAATGCTACTTCTTAAATTCACATTTGGCTTACAAAGTTGTCTAGGCATTAGTGAAGACCAGAAGAGGCATGAGAGACTTAAAATAATGGAGTGATAACCATCCACATCAAAATTTCTTTGACATTGTAATGGGGGTTGGAGTAGCAGTGTTCCCAATCCTTACCCCCAGCTAGTGAGCCATCTGCCTCATGAGTTGAAGAGAGGGAGAATTGGGTAATGGTCTAGGATGTGGTTGGCCTATAAATTTAAGAAGAAAGAAACAAAAGGGGAAACTAAAGAATGATGAGTATGGGAAGATTTCCCATTCCTGAACCTTCCCTTCAACTCAATTCCAACACTCTATGGGAAATAAGCAAACCATGAGGAATAATCAGGGATTCCTACATCCTAGTAGATGAGCAAATTGTACTTGGAAACCATCAGAATGTAGAAATGAAATGGAGGTCCCTGCCAGATGTAGAATGATGAAGTCTAATGACACAGAGGTACCCTGAACCCTGCATCCTCTCAGCTTACTAGGAACTGGCCGCCTAAGAGGTCTGACCATGAGTGGAACATAATGAGAATTGCCTACAAGTACTCTGGGGAAATGACTGAGGGGGAGGTCTGAACCTAAATTCCTTTACTCTATTTCATAAGCTTTGGGGTTTATGGGCATGTTGACTGATCCAAAGGTTTCAGCTACCTGGGTCTGGTAGGGACCATGAGTTCCCAGGTCACATAATAGTTGTTTTTATGTATTTTTCCCATTTATGGTCAGGAATAAATAACTATAGTAGAGACATAATCATATGACCATAATCATATGATTAACTCCATTATGCTTTGCTTGTATCTGTCATGAGTAAATTCAATAAAGATAAACTGAGGTGTATATACTCCAAGCAAAATCAGTTTACTAACAGAGAAATGTATAACTTAACAAAGCATGTTAGATTGGCCACCTCATTAAGGCTAGGAACCCCATTAAGAAGGGGGAACCCATTTTCATTGGCAAGCAAGAAAGAAGGTGACCTATGAACATTACAACTGGCTATACTAAGAAAAGTGGGCTGGCTTTTGGGTGTGGCTAATCACACTCCTCACTGACCATCAAGGGATGTCAATTGTTTTATGGGACTCATCTACTTCTTCTATCTTTTCTAGGGGATTGGTACCTCTAGGCTCACTGTCCTCTTAGAAGAGATCAAATCTCTCCTAATTAAACAAGCACAAACAATGGCAAGCAACATATCTTTTGGGAGGTGGCACCAGGTTAAGCTGCTTGGGGCTTATAGGGCACAAGAAGATGTGCCTGAGACTAACAGTATGAGTGATAACTTTCCCTTAAATTAACTCAGAGGGAAAACAAATAAAATAGAAATTGGAGATAATATTGATTTTTATCTTTTCACATATGTCTTTTAAGTTCTTTGCAAATCAGAAATGAAGGTAAGCAGGAAGAGTTTCTCAGTCGTGGGAACCATAAAACCTTAAAATCTTAATTGGATATATCCATACATATACTTCATGTCATGAAACTAGCTACACAAACTCTGCCACTCACAAAACTATAAAGATATAGAGATCAAAAGTAGTCAGATTTCTGAGAGCAATATAGAACTTGGTAACTAGTCCCCAGAATCTTCTCTGATAAAGCACATAAGCAGCAGGGTGAGATTGAATTATCAGCCCTTGAACACAAAAGGTAGTTAAAATACCATGAATACAGGTATAGCTCCTTCACAGAAAGTTTTCTGGAGAAAAGAGTTGGGTTAGGAGCCTTAGTAGTCTTTTATACTCCATAATTTCTTTTATTCTCTCAAAACCTCTGAGGGTCGAACTAGGAATGTGCTCAAGTTCATAAGATCACAGATTCAATTCTTGAAGGGTGCTCCAAGTCATGTGAATAACCTGAATACAGAAAGCTGCCAGTGGATTTCTCAGGGACCATTGACAACGTCAAAACTATTAGAAGTGACTTCTCTAGGTTAGAGCCATCTCAAGTTCAATTTTTGGCCACACCATCAGAAGACTGTTTATATCCACAGAATGTCAAAAGCAGAAATTCTTCCTCAGTCACAATAACTACTAAAGTGGAGTCCACAAGAATTACTCAACCCACTATGTTAATATACCACAGAAGAGCCTCATAAGCTTTTTATGATTAGGAAATCATGTTAATGGAGTGGAGGGGGACATAATGAATGCTAAGGGGCTCCATGGTGTGACATTAGTTTTATTCTTTCTTGCTGTTGTTGAGTCATTTCAGTTGTGTCCTACTCTTCATGATTCCTTTTGAGGTTTTCTTGGCAAAGATACTGGATTGGTTTGCCATTTCCTTCTCCAGCTAATTTTGCACATGAAGGAACTGAGGCAAACAGAGATTAGTGATTTATCCAAGGTCACAAAGCTAGTAAGTGTCTGAGGCTGGGTTTGAACTTGGGTCTCCCTAACTCCAGAACCTGTGCTCTATCTACTGGGCCACCTAGCTGCCCCTATTATTTTTTAGTTCCTAATAATATTTTATTCTTTTAACATTCATGTAATTGTTATGATTTCAATCTTGGGATTACCTATATTAATTTTGTCAGAAATATAGTATTGTCACCCACTATAAATAATGTTGTATAACTTCAGGTGAATCCTCACTTTGTTGCTCAGCAATCTTCTCATCTTCCTGAAGGACCTTGGGTTCTTGTAATGTAACTCACTGTGACTTTTTCTTGGTTTTCCAAGAAAAAGAAATTCTGATTTTTTCAAATAATTGGATCTGGTTCATTTTGTAGGTTGTTATGAAGGAGGTGTATTTGTAGAGCTAAGTAAAAATATTGACTCTCACCCTTCCATCTTGACTCCATTCTCTCTTCCTGACTTCAGTTCCAGTGCTCTATGCACTGCATTTTCTAGCTGCTTTTTAAGGCTATGACGCCATTTCTAGGAGTTTCCTTAACTAACCTCCATCTGAACTTAATAGTATTATCATGCTTTCTTTTTGCTTTTGTTTTTTTTTCCCTGTCTCAGATGAAGTAGTAAGGCTAATTCCTCCACCTATGCCCTTGACATCATCATATCCCATCTCCTCTAAGTCCTTGCTTCAGTAGTTTTCTCTCTTATGCTTTGTGAATCTGTCTGTCTCCACTGGTTCCTTACCAGCTACTTACAAAAATGCTTAGATATCCTCAAAATCTAATGACTCCTACTCCTTGAATCATCCCATTGGTTCACCATTGTGCTCCCAATTCAACAAGGGTTCTGTCCATACTCTTTTTCTCTATCTTGTCTCCCTTAGCAATTTCATTCACTACCATAATTTTAACTATGACTACTATGCTGATGCTTCTCAAGCCCCTAATTTTTATCTTGATCTACTCTGCCATGCTCCAGAGCTATATCTTCAGCTGCCCCTGAGAAATCTGTTAGATTTGTATGTGTATGTGTTATCTCCTCTTACAAAATAAGCGCATTAAGGATATGTACTAATTCTTTTTTTTTATCTTTTAGTACAGTACCTGCCACATAGTGGGCACTTATAAATACTTGTTGATCAACTGATTTATATATCTCTGCAGTATGAATGAGATGAAAAACTAATGGTGTCACACAGAACTTAATGAGGAATAATAATAGGAACTTAATGAGCCGCAAGTAAGAGTTCAGATTTGTATGTGTTGATTTGACTGTAAGACCAAAGCAGTTGATATCTCCAACAGACAGTTCACATTGAAGGATTAGAGAGGTCTAGATTGAGATAAAAAGTCTGGGTCCATACCTGTAGAGGAACTCTTTGAAGCAATAAGAGTTGATGAAATGACAAAAGAGAGCAAAATGGGGCCAGTACAGAGCCTTGAGGAATACCTGCATTTAGGGAATAGGATGAAAATCATAAACAATGAAGATACATCTAGCAGTAGAATATCTCAGTCAAAGGAATGGAATTTTTTCCAGTTTGTTTCCATAGTTCTAAATTGTTTTCCTGAATTTTATCCACCAGTTCTTAATACTCTAAAACACATTTTTGTCAAATGACCAAAGAGTAGAAAGAACTGTTAGAACTAAATCATATCCATACTGATTTTCTAGCTAGAAGTGAAACCAGAAAACCTAAAAAAGTGGCAAATACATAGTAAGATAGTTTGTGTTTTCTCCTTTAAGAGGTCAGTTGATGCAATTCCTTTCTTCAAACATCTAGGAGAAAAAGAAACACAATTATGGTCTTCCTTAGAAATGGACATAATGAGTATAAGCGATCAATCAGATCAATACACATGTATTAAATCCCTATTATTTGCCAGGTATTGCTCTAGACACTAGGAAACAGGAAAAAAAAATGAAATAATTCATGCCCTCAAGGAACTTGCATTATACCATGTGAGACACAGCATATATATATATATATATATATATATATATATATACACACACACATATATATATATACATACATGCATACGTACATATGTATATATTTAAAGCAGATATGAAGTAATTCAGGGAGGGAAGCACTATGGGAGGATCATGAAAGGAGTCATTTAAGATTTGATATGAGGTGAGTCATGAGGTGAGGGCATTGGGGAAGGAGGCACCCAGTACAAAATCTTGGAAATAAGAGATGGGAATGTGTTGTGCGAGAATCCACAAAACAACAAAACTGACCGAACTGTAAAGTACAAGGAGAAAAGGGAAGAGTAGTGAATGAGCATTTATATAGCACTTACTACTTTGACAGCACTGTGCTAAGCACTTTACAATTATTATCACAGTTGATCCTAAAAGAAACCAACCAAACAAACAAAAACAGCAACAACAACAACAACAACAAAAAAAAAAAACACTGTGAAGCAAGTGTTGTTATTATCCCCATTTTACAGTTGAGGAAACTGATGCAAAGAGGAGTTAAGTAACTTGTTCAAGGTCACACTGCTAGTAAGTATCTGAGCCTGGAATTTTAATCAAATATCTCTGACTTTGGGCCCAGAACTCCATCCATTGCACCACCTGCCTGCCTCCAAATGGAAGCATTGAGGTGAGTAATGTATCATAAACATGGAAAGATAAGTTAGAATCAGTTTGAAAAGGGTTTTAAGATAGAAAGAGAAATTTCATTTAAAATAACTGTAGAGAATATAAAATACTTGGGAGATTATGTGTAAGATAAACTTTGATTTTGTTTGTGAAAAACTTTTTTACAAAATTATTCATTTTACATCTTGCAATGCTCTCTATCTCTTGTTTGGTCAAACATTCTTCCCTTCTTCATAGATACAAGAGGTAAGCTATTCAATAATCCTCTAATTTCCCCATGTTATCACCCTTTATGAAACATATGAACACAATTACAAAACATTTTTCACACAGATAAAGTCAGTTCTAAACAACTGAAAAATAATCATTGTTCATGGGTAGGCCTAGCCAATATAATAAAAATTATAATTCTATCTAAATTAATTTTCTTATTCAATGCCCTACCAATCAAACTACCAAAATTATTTTATAGAGTTAGAGAAAACAATAACAAAATTAATCCAGAAGAACAAAAGGTCAAGAATATCAAAGGGAATTAATGAAAAATAAATGTAAAAGAAGATGTCACAGTTATACCAGATATCAAACTATATATTATAGAGCAGTAATCATTAAAACTGTACTTATATTTATATGCATATATTCCCATGATACCATGGGGAAATTAGGGTAGCTTGGAATACTTACATGTTGAATTTATGGAGAAGGGAAGAATTTATGACCAAGCAAGAGACAGAGAGCATTACAAGATGTAAAATGAATAATTTTGTAAAAAGTTTTTGCACAAACAAAACCAATGTAACCAAAATTAGAAGAAAAACAGAAAGCTAGAGGAAAAAACTTATAGCAAGTATCTCTGATAAAAGCCTCATTTTTCAAATACATAGAGAACTGAGTCAAACTGACAAGCATAAAAGTCATTCCCCAACTGATAAATGATAAAGGGATATAGATAGACAGTTTTCAGATGAAAAAATCAAAGCTATCTATAGTCATTGATAAAATGTTCTAAATCACTATTGATTAGAGAAATGCAAATTAAAACAACTCTGAGGTACCACCTCACACCTATCAGGTTGGCTAATATGACAGAAAAGAAAAAAATTATAAATACTGGAGGGGGTGTGGGAAAATTGGGACCCCAATGCACTGTTGGTGAAGTTGTGAACTGATCCAACCATTCTGGAGAACAATTTGGAACTATGCACAAAGGGTGATGAAACTGTGCATACCCTTTGAATCATCAATACCGATATTAAGTCTGTATCCTCAAAATATTTTTAAAAGGGGAAAAGGAACCATATGTACAAACATATTTATAGCAGCTCTTTTTGTAGTGGCTAAGAATTGGAAAATAAGGGAATACCCATCAAGTGGGGAATGACTGAAGTTCCCAAACCAAAAGGAGGGGGGAGGTCAGGAAGATTACTTCATTTGGGAGTCTATAACTGTTTAGATATAGTGAGCCCTCACCAATTTGCATGGACCCAGAGGATTAGGAGCCATACTGTCCTATGTCCACCTTAGCATTAAAAATAAATAATATCGATATACAAGTTCATTTACTTTGGTTGATTGCGTGAAGTTCTTTGTAACAGCCACGTACATCTTCATGTTTTGAAAATTATCTTTATATCCAAACAATGTTAACCATTCTACATCCACAGAATCTTTAATAAGTATTCCCTCTAAGGAATGTCACAACCTAAGTTCAATCCCTCATCACACCACAAAAAGATTGTAGCAGTAGACTCATAATTGGCTTCCCTGCATCAAAAGTCTATATTCTAAATTCCATCCTCCACTCAGCAGAGAAAATGATATTCCTACAGCAATGGTCAGACCATGTCATTCTTCTGCTCAATAAACTCCAGTGTCTCCCTTTCCCTTTTCGATGATTCCTGGCTTTCTTGGCTCCCTTCAAGTCTCAGCTAAGACTTCTCTGCAAGAAGACTTTCTTGATCCTCTTAATGCTACTACCTTCCTAGAGGGACTACTTTCAATTTAGCCTGTGTATCCTTTGCACACACAAAACTGTTTGAGTATTCTGCACTGGATGCAGGACTTCTTTGCCCATCTTTGTAGCCTCATTATTTAGCATGATGCCTGACAAATAGTAATCCCTTAATAAATTCTTGTTGATTGACTAATTTGGTTACTGATGAAATTGACTGTTACAATTCTTTTATTTTAGTCTCTCAGAAGAGTCCATGAACCCTTCTTCCATTTAACTGTAATTTCAATAAACCCTTTTGCTTAATTTAATGTGAATTTTTCAATTTTACTGAGGTTCACTTTCTCCAGGAATACGCTGGTTCATTGGTCATTGATCAAGAATCTCACATTGAGAGTGTCAACTTTTAAATTAATGTGTATGTATAATCAAAGAATTTTGTGATTATTGGTAACCTCTGTACCCTCTTCAACTACTCTGTCATTACCAAAGAAGTAGAAAAGGACTTTTTTTCCTATTTCCTGGATTGCCATCATCAGTGGCCAAATCATTTATCATCTTGTGGTAAATTATGGATGCAAAAACTTTCCACATTTAGCTATGCTGGTTGTCTGTCAGATGGCAAGCATGGTCTTTTGCCAAGCTTGTACACTAAACTTTCTAACTTATTTCCATAGCTTATATTTTCTTGATATAACCTTCAAGTATTCAGTCACCTAAATATTACCTTGAGAAACTAGAGTAGGTCTTTTTAAGGAGGAAAAAAATAATACCACAAAAATGAAATTGTGTCAATAGAGACAGCAAACAATTATCTATAAATATAGGAATCATTTCAAAATTAGCTATTTGCAGTCATTACAACTGATCAAAGCATAATTCAAAGAAAATACCATTTTAAAAAAAGGATCAAGATAAGAATAAACCGTTACATGTGATCTTAGTAGATCTAAACCAATTTGTATAAATCATAGACATTTCAGAGGCAGTAGTTGTGTGCTAGGGCAAAGAAGCCTCACCATTGTTCACAGTAGTGAATTACTATATCAGGTTATAAGAAAGTGAAAGGCCATTGTCCTGATTCTGGTATTTGGTGACGTAGATAATGGGAGCTATACTCTTGGTGGTTGCTTTGAAGTTTAGTTTAGATGTTGAGTATATGGAGAAAGGTGACAATGTTTGATTTATATGACCATGCGGAGAGTAATTATCATTATGTTTGGAAAAATTTTATTGATATAAATATGACTGCAACAAAGAGGCCCAATTGTCATACTTCCATAAACTCTGATATGAGAATCCCAAATTTGTGTGATCCTGGGCAAGTCACTTAACACCAATTGCCAAAAAAAAAAAAAGAATCCCAAAGACAATAGAACTCTGAATGTATTCTGAATGATGTGACATCACATCATCATTGCCCAACATATGTGTTATGCCTTAAAACCAATAATACCAAGCATAATCTATGGTGAAACACTCTCCCTCTACCCCTGAACACACACAACACTGGGAAACATAAATACAAACTCGCAGGAAAAGTCACCAAGTCTAATGATCTCCACAGAGGCTCACACTTCTGCCACACAGAGGTTTCTACTCTTGCCCTTCCTCCTGATGACCTATTGCTCTGAACACTATAGGGACCAATGTAGAAATACAAGCCTGGGAGTCCAGGCTCTGTTTTTATAGGCTCCTTACAGGCAACTTCAGAAGGGAAGAAAAGCTGGTGCTTTTGTCACACTTATTGATTAACAACAACTCTGACTTTCCTGTTCCAAAGATAAATTGCCTAGCCTTCCTAATTGTGGTAACACCAGAAAACATCTTGCCAAGTAGAAAACATGGCTACCAAGGACAACAGCAGTCTAGATTATAAGCTCTTTGACAAAGTGTTACAGAGGAAAAGAAAGAATATATGAGCAATGAATGTCCACCTTACACACACACACACACACACACACACACACACACCAAAAATAAGTTGAGAGAAAGAAGATTCAGAGAGGTGGGCATGAAATGTAGCTAAAGCAACTTATCCAAAGAGTATTCATTAATGAAAGTAGAAGGACGACATGCATAGGTGTCACAGTTCTGCTGGTAATTCAGTGGTAATCTTTTCTTATCATTAGTCATAATGGAATATGCAGAGCTATGTTATCCATAACAGGGATGCCTTGATACTAATAGAAGACTATAAAAAAATTGGTAATTTAAAAGCATTTGTGTAATTAAATTTCAACAAAATAATATTTTTATGTGTGTAGCTATATGCATATACATATACATCTGTATAATTTTAATCATATTTTATTCCCTATAAAATCAACATACTTATAAAATGTGTCTGTTCACTTAAAAAAGTCTATGGGGGTAGGAGGGCTGGTAGTTCTGGAAATCTGCTTTCATTGAGAATAGGTTCAAGAAGGAACAATAAATATATATCTAGAAAAGTATAAAAGTCTTCTAAATTCAAAAAGAAATAAAATGCTAAGGGATAGGGAGGAGGTAGAGGATAAGGGAGGGATCTTTAAAGGGGAGGATGAAGCAATAGGTTAAAGTGGGATATAACAGAGTGTTTAGATTATTGGGAATAGGAGAGTAAGGGAGAGATCCTAGAGTGGGGTAGGTTAAGTAATAGGAGGGCAAGGTGGTGGGTAGAAGTAAAGTAGAGGAGTCAGGAGAGATAGGAAATAAGACATAAGCCCAAACATAAAATAAAGATCAGGAGTAGAATTTGTTAGGGGAAAATGAGCAGGTGTGGTAATCATGATCTCAGACAAAGTTAAGGCTAAAATGGATCTAATCAAAAGAGAAAAATAGGGAAACTATACTATGTGTCAGCCATATTTATCAATGTTGTTTTGGACTATTTAAAACAACTAGACAATATGAGGTGGTAATATTGCTGTGATATAGGAAATGATGAGTTGATGGACTTGGAAAAATATGGAAAGAATTGGACTTATGAAAGAAGAGGTTATCCACCCTCAGAGAAACACAGGATAAATAAGTATAGTACAGTCTTACATAGATGGATATGAATGTATATGTCTATATATGACTATGATTATCAATATCTAAGTATATATGTGTGTGTAAGTGTATATATGTACTGTTATATGTGTGTTTATGTTTATATCTAAATCTTTGTGTATATATCTATATATATGTGTTTATGTATATGTGTATATATGTGCTATGTGTATACATGTGTATGTATATATTTATACACATACACATACGTGTGTGTGTGTGTGTATCCATGCTTAATTGTGCCTTTGGGGGTCAAGAGAGGAAGGAGGAAAACAGAACAAAGTACAAAGTACACAGCAGAGAACAAAATAAAACTTACAAGGGAGCAAAGAAAAGACGGACAACTCTCAACACAATATGTAGTATTTATTATACAGGTTTTCTTGAAAGGGAAATTTATTGCTGTATATTTTGAATCCTCTCTCACATTCTGTTGTGCACATGAAAATGCTTTTTTTTCCTTTTTTTGTTTTATATTATTTTAGTTTTAGTATTTAAGCTTGTTTCTTTTTTCTTTTCTTATTTTGTATTTAAGTTTAAAATTTTAAAAATTACAAATAAAATAATTGTACAAAAAAGTCTATGAAATAAAAGTGCCTAGAACTTACAATGACCTTCTTTGGCAACCACCATATTTGGACTCTATCACCTCAGTACATACTGTAATCTGAGGAGATATTATGAAAGTTTAAAAAACAAAGATAAAAGTAGAGGTAGGTATCCAAACCAAAGAAACTTTCCCTAAGAACAGGAAGGTTCTACATAACATGCTAGTCTCAGATGATATTGTATCAACTGGAATACATAACATAAATTGCTGATCCCAGAATTTCGGAGCTGGCACGGACCTCAGAAACATCTACTCCAATGATAATTTTAAAAGTTTCCCCTCTGCAATGTACATGACACAAAATAGACTAGCCTCTGGTTGGAAACTTGTAGAGAGAGGATTGAATCCATTACATGCTGAAAGGCCATTTTATTTTGGGCCAGCTCTGTTTTTCCTTACAGCAATCTTAAATATAAGGACAAGGAATAAAAAGATTCAGACAGCTGTTACAAGATAAAAAATATGGAATTCTTATCCTCAAAGAATTTACCTAAGATAAAAGATACAAAGTGAAAATGGCAAAGGGAAAATTTAGATAAAATGTTGTACAAAAATTTAAGAAATCACTTTTAGATGGAAGTTTGGGTGGTAGGAAGGTAAGAAATTAGGAATGGGTACTTATTTGGCTTTGAATAGTAGGGAAGTATATGTTTTAGACAATGGAGTGGTGAGACAAACCACGAGTGCTGAAGATAAGAGAGAATAGGGCAAGGAACAGCTAATGGCTGGGAAATGGAATGAAATAAATCTAGGAAGGTAGAATGGAGCCAAATAATAAAAGGCCATAAATTTCAGGCCAAGCTAAGGAGTTTTATATTTTATCTTATAGGTAATTGGGATAACACCCCTAAATTCCTACTGACATCCATAATCAGTTGAAAGAAATTACTTTAATTATGGGATGAGAAGTAGCTGGAAAGGAAACAAAAAACTTTTATTTAATTCCTACTATGTGCTGAGATATCTCACTTGGTCTTCACAACAACACTGGGAGATAGGTGCTGTTGTTATCCCCATTTTACAATTGAGGAACTAAGGTGAGCAGGCAAGAGTCACACAACTATTATGGTTCTGAGGGAGGATTTGAACTGGGGCCTCTCTGATTCTTAGTCCAGTGATCTACTCACTGTGCCACATAGCTCCCTAGAAAAACACGTGAGATAAATATATGTATGTATGTATCAGATATTTGTTACATTTATGCAAATTTTATCCAATCAATAAATCAACAAGCATTTATTAAACACTTATTACATCCCAGTCACTGTGCTGGGTGCTAGGAATACAAATAAAAAATTAAACAATTCTTCTTCTTAAGACACATTCTTTTGGGAGAGACAGTGTATGCATATATGAATACATACAAAATGAATACAATGCAACTTCACCAAAAGAGCACACCTAGCAGCATACTTTTGGCTAAGTTAGTTTCTTGGCTCTTTAGGGGCTTCTCTGTAACACTGGATTTGGAATCAGAAGACTCAGATTTAGGTCTTAATTCTGCAACTTGCTAGCTGAATGACCTTAATCAGGTCAACTAACTTTGCTGATCCTCTGTTTCCTTATCTTTGAATGGGAATAATAATTGTTTAATTGATTTAAACTCATTCTTTTAAGCCCAACTCAAATTCTAGCACCTCTATGAATCCTTCCTTTGTTTTGTAACTTATATCACTTAATTTGTAATATCAGGTACTATCATTACCTGTGCTTGTATTTTATTCTCCAACTAAACTGGCCAACTGAACTCCAACTAAAGGAATGGACTTTGTCTAACCAAAACTTGTTCCTTTCAGTGTCCTGAACAGTGATTTGGACATAGTAGGTACATGATTGTTAATTAAGTGAAAGAATGGATGAAGAGAATATAATTGTCTTTATATATCTGAAGAACTGACGAATGGAAGGGAGATTAGATTTATTTTCTATGTCTCCAATGCAAGACTGGATCAATGGAGAGAAGTTGTGAAACAATAAAATTTGAAACACTTAAGGAAGAAATTTATAATTAGAGTTATCTGAAAATAGAATAGGATAATTCTTTTCAAAAAAAATAATATTATTGATATATTTGATATCTTGTATACTATAATTATTTCCCATGTGCTATTGCCCCCTTCTTATTCTTGTGAACTCTCCTATATAACAAATTTAAAAGATAAGCAAAGTTGACTAATAAATTAACCATATCTGGCAGAGCATATAACATCTTTTACCCATAATCCCCAACTTCTTGAATAAGTAGAAGGAAATGTGTTCTACCATCTATTCTCTAAGATCAATATTGTTCATTGCCATTAATGTGAGTTCATCTACTTTTAGTGTTGTTTTCCATTATTCTAACATAATCATAGTGTATACATATATTTTTTCTGGTTCTGCTTTCTTCACTCTACATGAGATTTATACAAAGCTAAGTTCATCTCATCTTTCCATGTTTCTCTGAATTTGGATGCCTCTGAAAGTAATTAGCAGTTCTGTAGGATTTTAAGCAAGGTTGGATGAAATGAATGAATGAATGGATGGATGGATAAATGAATGAATCCTTTCTTAAGTACTCTGTGCTAAGTATTGTATTAAGTTCTAGGAAAAGAACTAGAGAAAGCTGGATGGTTCCTGCTCTCAAGGACCTCACATTCTAAATGCAAGAGATATAATATAACATTCAGCAGAAGAGAAGTTGGAAAAGCCCAGAAGTCCCTAAGAGTGCAATAGCAGAATGAATGTCAAGGCCTAGGATATCCTTATGTTACATTGGTAAGTCAGAAGACAATGCCAAGAATCTCTAGGCAGGTGATAAGGCCATGTGGTCCTCTAACTCTTTGGAATAATAGAGCTAGTAATTCTCATCTTATCTAAGCCATTTAAGTAGTCAAGCAAACTATATAGGTACTGAGCATTCAGGGCTAAAGGGAGGAATAAAAGAGAGAAAGGTAAGAAGAATAAGATGTCTCCAGTGGTCATGACTTTTTCCACTGCTTAGCCATCCCGGGTGTGTTTTGGGAAGATCAAGGGATTGAGATGGGAGTAAAGAGAGGAGAGTGTCTCCAATCATGGATAACCATGCTTGCATCTGGTAATTAATAGACTTTAAGGCTGCATCTAATTTTAAGAATACATTTTTGCCACACTATACAAGCCTTCACTTCCAACAGGAATAGAAAGACCAGATGTTTTACTGAAATATTGAAGAGATATTATGGATAACATACCTATCTAGTGGCACCCAGCTATCAAATACATCTCCACAACTTTGAATAACCTTAACTACTCTTACTATGATTTTCATAACTGTGATTGTTTTGTCCTTGAATGTGTTACTGTGGGATGTAAGATTACATCTTAAAATTATGTTTTAACACCTACATTCATGTAGCACTTCAAGATTGGCAGAAAGCTAACTTCACAGCAAAACTATAGGGTTGATAGTGACTGTATAATTTTTCATTTCATAGAGGAGCCCAGAGATGTTCTTATGATTCACTTTAAAACGTAGAGAGAAAATAAGGCAGCTAAGTGATTAACCGGATAGACAACTTGACTAGAAATAAGGAAGATCTGAATTTAAATTTGGCCTCTGACACTATTTATATGACTGTGTGCAAGTTATTTTTTTCTGCTGCAGTTTCATCATCTGTTAAATGGGAATAATAATAGCACCTACCTCCTAGGGTTGTTATGAATATAAAATAAGATGATATTTGTAAAAAGTATTGTAAACTTTAAAGTGCTATATTAATGCTAGCTATTATTAAAATCTTAACTAAATGTTTACATCCTGGGTCTTTCTTCTCCTTTTCCTCCTCCCTTCTTCTTTCTCCTCCTCCTCCTAATCTTCTTTCTTCTTCCTCCTCTTCCTGTTCCTCTGTTTTCTTTCTCCTCCTTCTTCTCCTTCTCTTCATCCTCCTTTTTTTTTCTCCTACTCCTCCTTCAGATTCATTTACTCTGTAATGTCTATGATTGGTTTTTGTTCTTTACTCTGAGGCAAAGAAAACAAGTCTTATCCTTTTTCTCATGAAAGCCCTTCAAATACATAAAGACAGCTATTAGCCTATCTCTTTTATTTTTTTCACTTTCTTTTTTTAATTAATTAATTTATTTTTAGTTTTCAATATTCATTTCCACAAGATATTAAGTTCCAAATTTTTCCCTGTCTCATCCCTCCCACCACCCCAAGTTGGCATGCATTCTAAATATCCTTTCCCCTAATCTACCCTTCCTTCTATCCCTCCCCCCTTCTCTTATCCCCTTCCCCTTCAATTTTCCTGTAGGGCAGGATAGATTTTTATACCCCATTTCCTGTGTATCTTATTTCCCAGTTGCATGTGAAAACAGTTTTTCAACATATGTTTTAAAACTTTGGGTTCCAAATTTTCTGCCTTCCTCCTACCCACCCACCCACCCTCCTTGAGAAACCAAGCACCTTGATACAGGTTATACATGTGTAGTCATGCAGAACACTTTCATAGTATTCATGCTGTGAAAAACTAAGTATATTTCCCTTAATCATATCCTGCTGCCCATTTATTCTATTCTCTCTTTGGACCACATCAGTCCTTAGAAGTATTTGCTTCTGATTACTGCCTCCCCCAATCTGCCCTCCCCTCTATCATTCTCCTGCTCTCTTGTCCCCTCCCCCCCATTTTCCTATAGGGTAATATAGATTTCTATACCCAACTGAGTGTGTATATTATTCCCTCCTTAAGCCAAATCCAATGAGAATAAGTTTAACTCATTCCCTCTCACCTTCCCACACTTCCCCTCCACTGTTTTCTTGTTTGTTTTATGTGAGATAATTTAACCCACTCTACCTCTCCCTTTCTCCTTCTCCCAGTATAATCCTCTCTCACCCCTTAATTTCATCCCCCAGATACCACTCCTTCATCTTCAACTCACCCTGTGCCCTCTATCTATCTACGTATACGTATAATTTTTCCCCTCCCACCACTCTAAAACTGACAAAGGTCTCATGGGTAACAAATATCATCTTTCCATGCAGGAATGTAAGCAGTTCAATCTTAATAAGTCTGTTATGATTTCTCTTTCCTGTTTACCTCTTCATATTTCAATTGAGTCTTGTATTTCAAAGTCAAATTTTCTATTCATCTCTGGTCTTTACATCAAGAATGCTTAAAAATCCCTTATTTCATTGAATATCCATTTTTCCCCTGAAGGATTATATTCAGTTTTGCTGGATAGATGATTCTTGGTTGTAATTCTATCTCTTTTAACATCTGGAATATTATATTCCAAGTCTCCAGTCCCTTAATGGAGAAGTTGCTAAATCTTGTGTTATCCTCATTGTGTTTCCACAATACTTGAATTGTTTCTTTCTGGCTGCTTGCAATATTTTCTCCTTGACCTGAGAACTGAAATTTGGCTACAATATTCCTAGGACTTTTCCTTTGGGGATCTCTTTCAGGAGGTGATTGGTGGATTCTTTCAATTTCTATTTTGCCCTCTGGTTCTAAAATATCAGGGCAGTTTTCCTTGATAATTTCTTGAAAGATGATGTCTAAGCTCTTTTTTTGATCTTGGCTTTCAGGTAGTCCAGTAATTTTGAAATTCTCTCCCTTGGATCTGTTTTCCAGGTCTATTGTTTTTCCAATGAGATATTTCACATTGTTTTCTATTTCTTTCACTCTTTTGGATTTGTTTTACAGTGTCTTGATTTCTCATAAAGTCACTAGCTTCTATTTGCTCCATTCTAATTTTTAAGGAAGTATTTTCTTCAGTAAGCTTTTGGACTTCCTTTTCCATTTGGCCAATTTTGCTTTTTAAGGCATTCTTCTCCTCATTGGCTTTTTGGACCTCTTTTGCCATTTGGGTTAGCCTATTTTTTAAGGTGTTATTTTCTTCAGTGTTTTTTTTTTTGGGGGGGTCTCCTTTAGCAAGCTGTTGACTTGTTTTTCATGATTTTCTTTCATCACTCTCATTCCTCTACTTCTCCTACTTGCTTCTCAAAATCCTTTTTGATGTCTTCTATGGCCTGGGACCAATTCATATTTTTCTTGGAGGCTTTGGATGTAGGAACTTTGACTTTTTTGTCTTCTTCTGGGTTTATGTTTTGATCTTCTGTGTTACCAAAGAAAGATTATACAGTCTGACTTTTTTTTGCTCCTTTGTTTGCTTATGATCCCAGCCAATTACTTGAGT
Organism: Vombatus ursinus; assembly: GCF_900497805.2. Taxonomy (NCBI): domain Eukaryota; kingdom Metazoa; phylum Chordata; class Mammalia; order Diprotodontia; family Vombatidae; genus Vombatus; species Vombatus ursinus. The sequence continues at coordinate 3,877,355 of NW_020950417.1, read as the reverse complement.
TATAAACTCTTTGTTAAGGTAGGGGTCTGTTTCCAGTGTGGAGAATGTACTGTCCCAAGCTTTGAGGGTTTTGTGCAGTTCTTTTCAGAGATACTTCTAGGGACCTGTAAGTTTTCAATTCTCCCAAGTTGGTATGATCAAGAGTGAGGTGTTTACTCCTTTCCTGACCTGTGTCTGATCTGTGAATGACCACAACCACTCTTTTCTGCCTTAGAACTGTGAGGAGGATTTGCTCTCCACCACCACTACAAGCTCTACCATGCAAGTGCTCCTCCTCACCCCAGGATTGCCACTCAGAACTGTGACCCAGATCCAAGCACAGGCAGAACAATAGAATCCTGCCTCAGCAACAGCAAAAGATCCCTGTAATCCCCCTCTGATCAGTCACTCAATTCCCCCTCAGTCAGTGGACCAGAAGCTCCAGAAGTAGCCGAGACCACGTTTCTCTCTCACCACAGTCACAGACTTTTCCTACTGACCTTCTAAGTTTTCTTTGGTGTTTGTGGGTTGAGAAGGCTGGAAACTCCCACAACTGCCTGTGATTCAGTCCACTGAAGCCTGTTCCAGATTCGCTGAGGCCTGTTTTGCCTGTGCACTCAGTCTGAACTGAACTGAGTTTCTCTCTTAGCCAGGCATGACAGACCTTTGTAATCACCCATCCAGGTTGCCTTTGGCTGGAAATTTGTTTCATTCTGTCTTTCTGTGGGTTCTGCTGCTTTAGAATTTGTTTAGAGCCATTTTTGCAGGTATTTGGAGGATTTTGGGGGGAGAGCTCAAGCAAGTCACTGCTTTTACTCTACCATCTTGAGAGCTCTCCTTAGCTCATCTCTTTTCAAGGCTAAGTTCCTGGTCCTACATCATGAAATGGTCAACAGTTTCATACAATGTCCTGGTATCCTCCCTCTGGACATGTCAAGCTTACCAATATCTTTCCTAAAATGTGTCCAGATATAGATCCAGCACTCTAAATGTGATCTGACAAAGGCAGTGGACAGTGTGGCTGTAATCCTTTGTGTTCTGGATGTCATGCTTCCATTAATGCAACATAAATTCACTTTATCTTTTTTACCTGTAACATCAGAGTTACAGAGAATTTTCAATATGCTCAAATTCCAGGTCTTTTTAAAACTATTGTATAGCCATGTCTTTCTCATTCTTTGCTTGAGTAGTTTATTTTTACACTTAAATTTCATTTTATAAATTTGAGCACATAATTTTACCAGGGATTCTTAACCTGAGGTCTGTAAGTTTGCTTTTCTAAATACTTTGATAGCTGTTTTAATATAACTGGTTTCCTATATAATCCCATGTATTTTATTTTATGCATTTAAGAACTATGTTCTGTAATGAGGCCTTTAAGCATTACCTAACTTCCAAAGGAGCCTATGACACAAAACATTAAAAATTCCTGTTCTAGTTTGCTGAGATGTGTTGGGATCTCAATTTTATCACTGAATATGTTATATAGATATTCTCATATGTACAAATTTTATAACTATGTTATCTCAGATTCTACCTATACCTTCTTCCAAGTAAATGATAAAACCAAATAGATTTTGACAATATACAGTGACCCCAATAATGTAATAAAGAAAATTTCCACTAAAAGGCTTCCTTGCACTACCTGAGTTATTTTGGCAAGGACAGGAGTAATACTTGAGAAAATACACATTAGGATATAGTTCCATCTGGTCTATATGAATTCCAAGAGGAAGGAAACTAGCTTCTGAACAGTGGTTACAGAATTTTGCAATATTCCATAAATGGTGGTGGGCTATTTCCTCCCTATCCTCAAAAGACATCTGGCTATTGAAAAAAAATTTAGGATGACTGACTCATTGCCCACCACAAAATAGGGAAAAGAACAGATAATACATCATCACAATCAACAAAATGTCAGCAAAGCTATACTTTGTCAGTGGATTTGGATAGATATTTTCATAAATGTTCAGCCGCAAATGATAATTAGTATTCCATATTTCCCGTGGTTTCCTTTTTTGGTGCTTCATAGGAATATCAAAAATATTCTCACTCTGGTTTTCAAATAAAATTTTTTGTTCATCTAGTTGAAAATCACGGTAATGCACATTCATCCAAAAATGTGTAAAAATCCCAGCCTATACTGGTGGAGTCTAGCTAGGCACTGTTGGGCCAGGGCCACAGTTACTGTCAACTTTTGTCAATCTAACCTTTTGTGTCCCCTCACATATTATCCTGAGTTTATTGCTGTGGGGCTGCCTGTCTATACAAAAGGAGAATTTGTTTCCAGGTGCTTCAGTTCCACTGCTAGACCAGATTCCTGAGGAACAATTTCATTTTTGATTCTAATGTATTTTCTTAAACATGGAGGGAGGGAGTAAAAAAAGGCACCTAGAGTATAAACCTGAATCATATATGGAATACAAAGTTTTACTCTCAGCAGAAAAGGTATAAACAAACAAATAAAGAATAGATAAGTAAATGGATACATAAATAAATGAATGAGGAATGAAAGAAAAAAGAAAGGGAAAAAGAAAGAAAGAAGAAAGAAAGAAAGAAAGAAAGAGAGAGAAAGAAAGAAAGAAAGGAGGGAAGGAAGGAAGGAAGGAAATGATTATAGAATGGTTACAAAAAGTTCAGAAGCTAGTGTTCAAGCCTTGCTCACACATTTGCAACAAAGCTGTCCATTAACTATTTTGTTTCATCACCACTGAGAAGAGCAAAATCAACACTAAGTGGACTCTATTCACTGCTCTGCCCTCTCCCTTCCTAAATTCTCTCTATATATCTGCATGACTCCCTCTTGTGCAGTCTATTGCAATGACCCTTATAGCTGTAATTGCTCTAGAACCCCATATGCTTTGACTCAAGTGTCCTCCCAAGAAAGGGAAGAGGACATCTATCTTTCTAGATTTTACAAGGACCTGTACCAAAAGAAAGATGACACAAACAGGAGGCAGTGTTTTTCGAGACACAAGTTTACCCAGAAAGCAGTGACACAGCTTGGGGCCCATTATGGGTAGAAAGGGAATGGCAAAGGCATCTCCCTCCACCCCCTTTGACCTTTGGGAGCTCAAAAAGTTATTCTTATCTTTCATGCCCTTACACTTCAAGGATGACAGAGATTACCCTTTCACTATATTCTTGGAGTTCTGGCTAAGCAGTCAATTAGAAAAGATTTAAAGCTGGTAAAAAGTAGTCAGAAGAGATCTGCACCTTTTCTGAAATCAAGGAGTTCCATCAGGTATCTCCAAGAAGGTGCTATATTATAATGGCAAAGTCAATTGGTATTCTGTATTCGTTAATTCAACAAGAATTTGTAATGAATGAGTGAATATATAATCTCTGAAAAATATACTTTGTTCTTCAACAGAAGATTTAATAAAAGTGTGGTGACATTATTAGAATTAATTTATAATGACATCCTTCCTATATATTTTGCTACATACTGACACAAATTGGTTGGATGACCCAGACTAAGTCACTTAAACTCTCAGTGCCCCAAGGCACTTTCTGAGATTATAAATTATGGAACAACTGCTAATTTGTATTGGCAAAGGGAGCTTCTCTGTTAGAGTTCCCTAAATTAATAAACTCACAAGCTTGGACCAAAAGAGGAAAAGTGATGTCACACTATGTGGAGTAGGATTCCATTTTTAGCTCATTTTCTCTAGTTACCACCAAGTTTATCATCACTTCTTAACAGCTAATTTTCTGACTTTTTTATTAGTTGAAATTAAATCCTATAGCATATCTTCCCTGCATCTCACAATTTTTAGAAATAATTCCCCTTTCTTTCTTCATTTGCTTCAGTCTCTGATGAATAGTTGACCCTTTCCTTGCCAAAGTCAACCCTTTCCCATATACCCTTGATAACATTCTTATCCATCTCATATAGCAGATCACCTCCATAATTATCCCTCTTCTGTTTAATCTTCAGCCTTTCTCTTTCTCCTGGTTCCTTTCCTGCTGTCTAAAAATCTCCATACCTGTACCATTCACTAACAATAAAATAAAATAAATAAAACCCCTCAATAGATGTGACCATTCACAATATCTTTGACTAGAAAAGGATGTGGGGCCTGTCATGTAGTAACATTAAAAGACAAGCAACATACCTCCCTAGTATTACAATAATAGCTGAAATGATAAAAAGAAAAATAAAAGCTAAGGTAATAAAGAAAGAAAAATGCATTATTTCATCTTTCCAGATATGTTCTGATCAGATTATTGCTCATACATATAAATCAACTTTCCCTACTTACAATTTGTTAAAAATTAGAATTCAGCAAGTGGAAGCTAATGACTCTATGAGACATCAAGAATCTGTCAAACAAAATCAAAAGAATGAAAAAATTCAAGAAAATGTAAAATGTATTATTGGTAAAACAACTGACTTGAAAAATAGATCCAGGAGAGATAACTTAAGAATAATTGGTCTACCTTAATGCCATGATGAAAAAAAAGAGCTTGGACAGCATCTAAGAAATCATCAAGTAAAACTGCCCTGAGGTACTAAAATCAGAGAGTAAAATGGTCTTTGAAAGAATCCACCAACCATTTCCTGTAAGAGATCCCAAATTGAAAACACCAAGGAATATTATAGCCAAATTCCAGAATTATTAGGTCAAGGAGAAAATGCTGTAAGAAGTCAGAAAGAAACAATTCAAATATATTGGGACCACAATCAGGATTACACAGGAACTTGCAACTTCTACATTAAAAGATCAGAGAGCTTGGAATATGATATTCCATAAGGCAAAGGAGCTTGGATTACAACCAAGGATCAACTCCCTAGCAAAACTGAGCATAATCTTTTGGGCAAGGAGATGGATATTCGATGAAATAGGGGACTTCCAGACCTTCCTGATGAAAAGACCAAAGCTCAACAGAAAATTTGACCTTCAAATACAAGACTTAAGAGAGGCATAAAAAGGTAAACAGGAAAGGAAAAAACGTGTTATTCAATAAGGGCAAACTACTTACATCCCTACATGGGAAGATGATACTTGTAACTCTTGAGATCCGTATCTTTATTACAAAATGTTGAAGGGATATACATAGTCAGAGAGTGGGAGTATAAATTGACTTTGATGTAATGATAAAAAGTTTAATTCAGGGGTGAAAAGGGATTGTAAAGGGAGAAGAGGAAAGGAGGAGGCAGAAAAGGGTAAATTACATGACATGAAGAGACACAAAAACATTACAGTAGAGGGAAAGAAGGTAGGGAGATAAGTATTGTTTGGCTTAAGGATTTAAGATTTAAGATTTAAGAGATAAGATTTGGCTTAAGGAGGGTATAACACACTCAGGTATAGAAATCTAACTTGCACTATAGTCAATAGGAGGGGAAAGAGGAAAGAAAAAGAAGGGGGTGGTTAAAAAGGAGAGAAGAAGTAGTAAAGTAAAAGGGACAGAGAGGGCTGATAGAAGGGAGGGAAGATTGAAGGAGGTGGGGGTCACAAACAAAACTCTTTTGGGAAGGGAAAGGGAGAAAGGAGAAAGAAAAGCATAAACAGAGTGTGGGGGGGATAGGATGGAGAGTAAGACACAGATAGTAATCATAACTGTGAATGTGAATGGGATGAACTCTTCCATAAAACAGAAGCAGATATCAGAATGGACTAAAAACCATAACTCTACAATATGTAATTTACAAGAAACACATTTGAAACAGAGGGATAACAACAGAGTAAAGGTAAAAGACTGGAATAGAATATGGTATGCTTCAGCTGAAGTAAAAAAAAGTAGGGATAGCAATCCTGTTCTCAGACAAAGTAAAGGTAAAAATAGATCTAATTAAAAGAGATAAGGAAGGAAACTATACCCTGTTAAAAGGCACCATAGACAATGAAATAATATCATTACTAAACATATATGAACCAAGCAGTATAGTATCCAGATTCTTGGAGGAGAAGTTAAAGGAGTTACAGAAAGAAAGAGATAGCAAAACTATACTAGTGGGGGGCCTCAACCTCTCCCTCTCTGAACTAGATAAATCTAACCACAAAATAAAAAAGAAAGAAATTAAGGAGGTGAATAGAATTTTAGAAAAGTTAGATAAGGTAGACCTCTGGAGAAAATTCAGTGGGAATAGAAAGGAATATACCTTTTCCTTAGTGATACATGGCACCTACACAAAAATTGACCATGTACTAGAGCATAAAAACCTCACAATCCAATGCAGAAAGGCACAAATAGTAAATGCATCCTTTTCAAATCATGACACAATAAAAATTATATATAATAAAGAGCCATGGAAAGATAGACTAAAAATTAATTGGAAACAAAATAATCTAATCCTAAGGAATGAGTGGAGAGAGCAGAGACAAGATGGCAGAGTAAAAACAGTGACTTGCTTGAGCTCTCCTCCAAACCTCTCCAAATACCTATTAAAAATAGCTCTAAACAAATTTAAAGCAGCAGAACCCACAAAAAGACAGAGTGAAACAAAGTTCCAGCCCAAGACAGCCTGGATGGTTGATCTGAAAGGTATATCACACTGGGTGAGGAGAGGAACACAGTTCAGTGTGGGCACACAGGCAAAACAGGTGAACCTGGAGCAGTTCTAAGAGGACTGAATCACAGGCAGCTGTGGCAGTTTCCAGACCTCTCAACATACAAACTCCAAAGACAACTTAGAAGGTCAATGGGAAAAGTCTTTGAATGCAGTGAGAGAGCGAAGGTTGGTCCCAGTCTCAGTTGGCCTGTGGAGCTTCTGGCCCACAGACTGAGGGGGAAATTGAGTGGCTGATCAGAAGGGGATTGCAGGGATCTCTTTGCCAATGCTGATGCAGGGACCTCTTGCTTTTCCTGTGCTTCAATCTGTGTTGCAGTTCTGGTTAGTGATCCTAGGGTGAAAAGGAGCACTGGCATGGTGGAACTTGTAGTGGTGGTGGAGAGGGAATCCTCCTCACAGTTCCAAGGCAGAAAAGAGTGGTTGTGGTCACGCATAGACAAAAACACAGGCCAGGAAAGGAGTAAACACCTTGCCCCTTATAATAGCACCTTGGAAAAACTGAAAATGTATAAGTCCCTAGAAGTATCTCTGAAAAGAGCTGCACAAAACCCCCAAAGTTTGGGACAGTACATTCGGCACACTGGAAGCAAACCTCTACCTTAACAAAGAGTTTATAACTCAAATAATTGTCTGGGATCATGAGCAAACAAAGTTGCAAAAAAAAAAACAAAGTCAGACCATAGAATCTTTCTTTGGTAACACAGAAGATTAAAACATAGACCCAGAAGAAGACAACAAAGTCAAAGCTCCTACATCCAAAGCCTCCAAGAAAAATATGAATTGATCCCAGGCCATAGAAGACATCAAAAAGGATTTTGAGAAGCAAGTAAGAGAAGTAGAGGAAAAACTGAGGGTGATGAAAGAAAATCATGAAAAACAAGTCAACAGCTTGCTAAAGGAGACCCCCCAAAAAAAACACTGAAGAAAATAACACCTTAAAAAATAGTCTAACCCAAATGGCAAAAGAGGTCCAAAAAGCCAATGAGGAGAAGAATGCCTTAAAAAGCAAAATTGGCCAAATGGAAAAGGAAGTCCAAAAGCTTACTGAAGAAAATACTTCCTTAAAAATTAGAATGGAGCAAATGGAAGCCAGTGACTTTATGAGAAATCAAGACACTGTAAAACAAATCCAAAAGAGTGAAAGAAATAGAAAACAATGTGAAATATCTCATTGGAAAAACAATAGACCTGGAAAACAGATCCAAGGGAGAGAATTTCAAAATTACTGGACTACCTGAAAGCCAAGATCAAAAAAAGAGCTTAGACATCATCTTTCAAGAAATTATCAAGGAAAACTGCCCTGATATTTTAGAACCAGAGGGCAAAATAGAAATTGAAAGAATCCACCAATCACTTCCTGAAAGAGATCCCCAAAGGAAAATTCCTAGGAATATTGTAGCTAAATTCCAGAGTTCCCAGGTCAAGGAAAAAATATTGCAAGCAGCCAGAAAGAAACAATTCAAGTATTGTGGAAACACAATGAGGATAACACAAGATTTAGCAGCTTCTACATTAAGGGAGCACAGGGCATTGAATATAATATTCAAGCGGTCAAAGGAGATAGGATTACAACTAAGAATCATCTACCTGGCAAAACTGAGCATAATCCTTTAGGGGAAAAAATGGTTATTCAGTGAAATAGAGGGCTTTCAAGCATTCTTGATGTAAAGACCAGAGCTGAATAGAAAATTTGACTTTGAAATACAAGACTCAAGTGAAACATGAAGAGGTAAGCAGGAAAGAGAAATCATAAGAGACTTATTAAGGTTGAACTGTTTATATTCGTGCTTGGAAAGACAATATTTGTAACTCATGAGACCTTTGTCAGTATTGGTATAGTTGGAGAGAAAAAAATATATATATATATATATACATATAAAGGGCACAGGGTGAGTTGAAGATGAAGGAGTAATACCTGGTGAATAAAATTAAGGAGTGAGAGATGATTATACTGGGAGAAGGAGAAAGGGAGAGGTAGAATGGGGTAAATTACCTCACAAAAAAAAACAGACAAGAAAAGGCTTTTACAGTAGATGGGAAGTGGGGGAAGGTGAGAGGACATGAGTGAATCTTATTCTCATCAGATTTGGCTTAAGGAAGAATACTATACACACTCAATTGGGTATGGAAATCTATCTTACCCTACAGGAAAATAAAGGGGGAAGGGGCCAAGAGAGCAGGGGGTTGATAGAGGGGAGGGCAGATTGGGGGAGGGAATAATCAGAAGCAAACACTTCTGAGGAGGGACAGGGTCAAAAGAGAGGATAGAATAAATGGGGGGCAGGATAGGATGAAGGGAAATATACTTAGTTTTTCACATGACTACTATGGAATTGTTTTGCATAACTACACATGTATAAGCTGTATCAAGTTGCTTGCCTTTTCAATGAGGGTGGGTGGGGAGGGAGGAAAGGAGAAAATTTGGAACCCAAAGTTTTAAAAACACATGTTAAAAAATTGTTTTCACATGCAACTGGGAAATAAGATATACAGGTATAGAAATCTATCCTGCTCTACAGGAAAATTGAAGGGGAAGGGGATAAGAGAAGGGGGGGAATGAGATAGAAGGGAGGGTAGATTAGGGGAAGGGGTATTCAGAATGCATGCCATCTTGGGATGGGGGAGGGGCAAGATGGGGAGAAAATTTGGAACTTCAAATCTTGTGGACATGAATGTTGAAAACTATAAATAAAGAAGAAAAAGTATGAAAAAAAAAGAATGAGTGGGTCAAACAACAAATCATAGAAACAATCAATAACTTCATCCAAGAGAATGACAATAATGAGACAACATATCAAAACTTTTAGAATGCGCAAAAGTGGTTCTTAGCTGAATTTTTATATCTCTAAACGCTAGCATGAATAAAATAGAGAAAGAGGAGAACCATAAATTAGGTATGCAACTTAAAGAGCTAGACTAAAAATTCCCAATTAAATAACAAATTAGAAATACTGAAAACCAAAGAAGAGATTAATAAAATTGAAATTAAGAAAACTATTGAACTAATAAATAAAACAAGAGCTGGTTTTATGAAAAAAAAAACAATAAAATAGATAAACTTTTGGTTAATTTGATAAAAAAAAAAGAAGAAAACAAAATTACCGTTATCAAAAAATGAAAAGGTGAATTCACCACCAATGAAGAAGAAATTAAAACAATAATTAGGAGCTATTTTTGCCCAACTGTATGCCAATAAATGTGACAATCTTAGTGAAATGGATGAATATTTACAAAAACTATAAATTGCCCAGATTAACAGAAGAGGAAGCAAAATATTTAAATAACCCCATCTCAGAAAAAGAAATTGAACAAGCTGTCAATGAGCTCCCTAGGAAAAAATCTCCAGGGCCAGGTATATCTACAAGCAAATTCTATAAAACATTTAAAGAACAATTAATTCTAATACTATATAGACTATTTGGGAAAATAGGTGAAGAAGGAATCTTACCAAATTCTTTTTATGCTACAAATATGATGCTGATACCTAAACCAGGAAGAGTCAAAACAAAGAAAGAGAATTATACAATTTCCCTAATGAATATAGATGCAAAAATTTTAAATAAAATATTAGCCAATAGATTACAGCAACTTATCACAAGAATAATACACTATGACCAGGTAGAATTTATACCAGGAATGTACAATATTAGGAAAACTATCAGCATAATTGATCATATCAACAACAAAAACAGAAACCACATGATTATCTCTATAGTTGCAGAAAAAGCTTTTGATGAAATACTCCACTCATTCATATTGAAAACAGTAGAGAGCACAGGAATAAATGAAGCCTTCCCTAAAATGGTAAGTAACATCTACCTAAAATCATCAGCAAGCATTATAAGCTAGAAGCATTTCCAATAAGATTGAGGGTGAAACAGCGATGTCCATTATCACCACTGTTGTTCAATATGGTGCTGGAAATGTTAGTTTTAGCAATGAGAATAAAAAGAAATTGAAGGAATTAAAATAGGCAAAGAAGAAACTAAGCTTTCATTCTTTGCAGATTATATGATGATATACTTAGAAAATCCTAGAGAATCAAGTGAAAAACTACTTGAAATAATAAATGACTTTAGCAAAGTTGCAGGATACAAAATAAACCCGCATAAATCATTGACATTTATTTATATTGCTAACACAGCCCAATAGCAAGAGATAGAAAGAGAAATTTCATTTAAAGTTACTGTAGGCATTACAAAATTTTTGAGAGTCTACCTGCCAAAACAAACCCAGGAACCATATGAACACAATAACAAAACACTTTTCACACAAATAAAGTCAAATCTAAATAATTGGAAAAAAACATCAGTTGCTCATGGGTAGGCCAAGTTAATATAATAAAAATGACAGTTCTCCCTAAATGAATTTACTTATTCAGTGCTATGCCAATCAAACTATCAAAAATATTTTATAGAGCTAGAAAAATAATAGCAAAATTCATCTGGAAGAACAATATCAAGTGAACTAATGAAAAGAAATGCTAGGGAAGGTGGCTTAGCCATACCAGATATTACATCATATCATATCATATCATATCATATTATATAGCAGCAATCATCAAAACTGCTTGATACTAGCTGAGAAATAGAGTGGTGGATTAGTGGAATAGGTTAGGTGTGCAAGACATAGCAGTTAATGACTCTAGTAATCTACTATTTGATAAACCCAAAGACCCCAGATTCTGGGATAAGAATTCACTATTTGACAAAAACTGCTAGGAATACTGGAAAATAGTATGGCAGAAATTGGGCATAGACCAACATCTTACACCATATACCAAAATAAAGTCAAAATGGGCACATGATTTCGATATAAGGTCTCATATTATAGGCAAACTGGGAGAGGAAGGAATAATTTACCTGTCAGATTTAAGGAGAACAGAATAATTTATTACCAAACAAGAGTTTGAGAACATTATGAAATGTCAAATGGATAATTTTTATTACATTAAATTGGAAAGTTTTTGCACAATTAAAGCCAGTGCAACCAAGTTTAGGAGGGAAGCAGAGAATTTAGAAAGAATTTTTTGCAACCAGTATCTCTGATAAGGGCCTCATATGTAAAATATATAGAGAACTGAATCAGATTTATAAGAATACAAGTCATCCCCCAATTGATAAATAGTCAAAGGATATGAATAGGCAGTTTTGCAATGAAGAAATTAAAGCTATCTGTAATCATGGGAAAAAATTCTCTAAACCACTATTGATCAGAGAAATGCAAATGGAAACAACTCTGAGGTACCACATCACACCTATCAGATTGGCTAACATGACAAAACATGAGAATTGCTCATGCTGGAGAAGATGTGGGAAAATTGGGTCACTAACACATTGTTGGTGGAGTTGTTAACTGATCAAATCATTCTGGAGAACAATTTGGAGCTATGCCCAAAAGGTTATAAAATTGTTCATATCCTTTGATGCAGCAATACCATTTCTAGGTCTGTATCCCAAAGAGATCATAAAAATGGGAAAAAGAATCACATGTACAAAAATATTTATAGCAGCTCTTTCTGTGGTGGCAAAGAATTGGAAACTGAGGGGATGCCCATCAATTGGGGAATGATTGAACAAGCTGTGGTATATGAATGTAATGGAATACTATTGTGCTGTAAGAAATTATGATCAAGCAGACTTCAGAAGAACCTGAAGGACTTATATGAACTGATGCTGAGTGAAGTGAGCAGAACCAGGAGAAGATTGTATACAGTAACAGCCCCACTGTGTAATAATTGATTTTGATTTTCAGCAATACAAGGATCTAACACAACTCAAGAAAACTAGTGATGGAAAATGCTATCCACATCCACAGAAAGAACTATGGATGAATGTTCTATGAATCATAAAAAAATGAATGCAGATCGAGGCATACTATTTGCCTCTCTCTCTCTCTCTCTCTCTCTCTCTCTCTCTCTCTCGCTTTGCTTCTTCTTTCTTGTGGTTTCTCCCATTCATTCTAATTCTTCTTTGCAACATGACTAATGTGAAAATATGTTTAATAAGAATGTATATGTAGAGCCCATATCAGAATGCATGCTGTCTTAGCGAGGGGGGAAAAGAGGGAGGCGGAGAAAATTTAAAACTCAAAAGCTTATGAAAGTGAATGTTGAAAACTAAAAATAAATAATTTTTAAAAATTAGAAGTTAGAGGAAGAAAAATATAAGGATGGAGGGATTGAGGTTAGGAAAATTTCAGTTTTACGTGTTGAATTGAGTATATAAATTTTTTAAATTAATTTTCTTAACTTACTAGCTTCTTTTAGTTTCCCTTCTGTTTTAAGTCAGCTTTTGACCATGGGAAAGTCTTTTAATATATGTTCAGCTCAAAGAAAACTCCCCAAATGCATAAAGGGTGTAACTTTAATGACAGTTCTACAGTCAGGTGGCCTGGGACACATTACATCAGTTCCCAAAAAACCTAAACAATACAAGACCTTGCTTGTTGGGCAACACTCCACATTTAAAACAAAGAATGACAGATGATGGGGAAAATCTAATTTTGCTTTCCTTGGTTTGAGCCCCTTTCCAGCTAGTTTTATAGGCCAGATTTGAATTCAGTAACAAACTAAACTTCATGCTCTGCCCCTCTCTAATACAGCCAACTATTTTGGTACTTTCTTGTTGTAACAGATGTTCAATTTTCAATTAATATACACTGTTGGAACTCATGGGCTGATGGAGAGTTGTTAGATGACCCATTGGAGAGAAGGTGGAGCAAACATCCTAACCCAGTGAATTAGAAACAATCCATATTAGCTCCAGAATACTTCAGTACAACTGGAACATGGGCTGGGAGCTGGAATGCAAGCTACTGTGCTGCCTGGGCTGGACTCTGGATTTATAATTATCTGGAAAGATTCATTTCATTCTATCAGGGAGACTGGGGAAGGGTGGAGAAGGAAAGGGCCCTTGGATTTGTATGGTGCATTTTTAAGTTTTAGGGGGAAAAACACATGGGATTGATTTATGTTGGTAAAGAATGGTGTCAGCTTTAAAGAAGTCCAGTTTTAACTGACTAATATGTTTTTATATTTCTCTCTGTTAAAATATATAATAAGTATATTTTCAAAATACATTTTCCTCCCATACTATAACTCTTTCCTCTTCTTCACCTGTCATTTCTTCATCCTTCTTGCCATGTTTATTTTAAATTTCATGAATTTCCATGAAACTCAATGCCCCCTCTGGATAACTTTCAGTCTAGTCTTTTTATAAATAATGCTAATGATAATGATAATAATAACAATAACAATAATAAACCTAACTTTTCTAAAACACTTTAAAGCTTACAAAGCACTTTATATTTTTATATCATTTAATCCTAAAATCAACCTTGTGAGGTAAGTGCCATTATCATCCCCATTTTACCTATGAGGAAAATGAAGCTGTGAGAGAATGGGTAACTTACCCAGGGTCACAGGACCAGTAAGTGTCTGAGGTAGAATTTGAATTCAGGTCTTCTTGAATTCATATCCAGTCTTCTATGCATTGTACCAAGTTATCTCTAACAATAGGAGACTAATAAAAGCCCATGTATTAAATTTAAAAAAATCCTTTTGAGTGAGCTCCATGAGCCTCTATTTCTCACCAATTAAATTTCATAAATAATGAAAAAAAATTAAATTATGCCATCATTTTATTGGAATTACAATATTTTGGCAGCATGGCTGAGCATACTAGAAACAAACTATAAAACCATGGTTATGTGTGCCACAGAAGCAGCTAGACGGCTCAGTAGATTGAGTGCTAGACGTGGAATCAGGAAGTTCTGATTTCAAATCTGGCTTCAGACTCTTATGCTTATTAGCTCTGGGCAAGTCCCTTAACCTCTGTCTGCTTCAGTTTTTTGTTTTTGTTTTTGTTTTTCACTGTAAAATAAGGATCATAATAATGCCTATTTTCCAGAGTTGTTGTGAGCATCAAATGAAAAAAAATTGCAAAAGCACTTAACAAAATGCGTTTGGAGTGTGGTAGGAACTTATTAAATGCTTGTTCCCACCCTTCTTCCTTTTTTTAAGTGGGTTTGGTAAAACGCAAAGTAACAAAATTCCTTTAAAATTTTTCTGTAGCTTCAAGCTGAAGATAATTTTCTTATAGTATTCAATCAGCCTGAGAAAAGTCACCTTCCATAAAATAAGAAATGAGCATTGGGATCTAAGAAAAGTATAGCTAGGAAAAAATAATAGCTTCTTTAGCTTTCTCATATCTATCACTTGGCTGGAATTTAGCAAACTTCCATAGTTTTATAGACTTCCATCTATGGAACTACAGGAAAGGTAGAAAAAAATTAGCATCATTTCTTATCAGTCTATATCCTAATCCCAATCCTCCACCCCCACCCCCAGCCTACATTCTATCCAACATTTGCTGTTTAGTCATTTTAAAGTTGTGTCCAACTCTTTATGACCATTTTTGGGTGTTTTTGGCAAAGATCCTGGAGTGATTTGACTTTTCCTTCTCTAACTTGTTTTATAGATGAGGAAACTGTGGCAAAAGGGTTAAGTGACTTGCCCAAGGTCACACAGCTAGTAAGTGTCTAAGGTCAGATTTTAACTCAAGAAGAGGAGTTTTCCTGGCTACAGACCTGGCACTCTATCTACTATGCTATCTAGCTGCCTCCAACACTTATCAATGTGAAATATTTCCCCTTATTTAATTGGTTTGTTTTAGTATATTCTGACTCTCAGAACAGAATGCATAGATATACATAGATATGTATATATGTATTTCCAGTCATATAGCCACCATCTGAGTTGAGGTCTTCATTTCCTCACCGCCTCTAGCTTATACTATTATAAAAGCCTCCTCTTTGGCCTCCTTGTCTTAGTCACCAAAGTGATTATTCTATACTAGAATAAAACATTAGAAAAGAAAATTTTAAAAGATATGTGTTAACTAGTCAGGTAGAAAGCAAGGGGCAAAATATTGACATCTTTAGTCCAGTCCTTGAATTTCTGAAATGTTAAACTGTCTAGAAGAAGACTTCTGTGTACCTATTAGAAAGACCACTGATGAAGAATTGATGGGTTGTTCAGTCATTTTTCAGTCATGTCTAACTGATGGGAGGGCATGGCAAAGAATGAGAAAAAAATGGATGAAAGGAGTTCCTATATTCATGAGATGAAAGATTTATCCAAATATTGAAATGTTCATACATATTTTGCAAATATGGATAAAGCTTCCATACTAATATATAGTTCTTGGCCCCAGAAAAACTAGGTTGTAAAAGAATTTCATTCTATCCAGCTCTTCACAGAGCATGGAATGGAACAGTGGTGTGTGTTACTGAATGTGAACCCCTTTGGTCAGTCCATGTGATATTTATAACACATCAGGCAAATAATAGTATACATGTAAGACTTATACAGACTCTGAAGCCTAAGAATGAGCAGCCATGATCTCACATCAGCCACACACTGAGCATAGGTTTTTCCAAGAAATACACATGCAAAATCATCTCACACACACACACACACACACACACATATATACACTGTATTGTCTTTGACCCCAACTTCTCATACAAGTCACAAGTTTCTGTGTAACCTCACATCATACTCCAGGTTTTGGAAAGGTTGCTAGCCAGCTCATGGTGCAACCATTTGCTCTTTGTAAAGCTTAGTATATTTTAAAAGGTTAATGGCCCACTTGGGACCTTACTTATTTCAAGAAAAGTACATTACATTCTGCATGAGTGTTTCTCAAGTGCACTGAATAGGCTGCCACTATAACTTCATAATGACAATTTGATAAATACATTCACTAGATCAAATTAGAGGAAGAACATGTTGTTTGGAGGACAGGATCATTGAACCCCCAACGTCCTCATTCCCAGACCATGCCATGTGGAAGGTTTAAAGCTTTGATTAGATATTATCAGTCTTTTAATGTTATACTAACTTTTGCTTTTTCATGGGGGGAGGGAGGATGGACGATTTTAGCTGTGTAGGGAAGTCATAGCGTCAAAACTCTCTTCCTTTTATTTATTTATTTATTTATTCATTCATTCATTTATTTTTGTTAATTTGTTTTAAACTTAAATACTACAACAAATACACAATAAGAAAAGAAAAAGAAACAAACTTAAATACAAAATAAGAAAAGAAAAAAATACATTGCCATGTACACAGCAGAACACAAGAGGATTCAAAATATACAGCAATAAACGTCCATTTCAAGAAATCAAGAAAGCCTATATAATACTACACATTATGTTCCAAGCTGTCCATCTTTGATTCCTCATAAGTTTTCTTTTCTTCTTGGCTGTTCGCTTTTTACTTTGTTCTTTTTCCACCCTTCTTTCCCCCCACCCAAGAAGGCTATAATTAAGTGTGGAGAATTTGGGTCCCATTTGTTTGAGGGGGATTGATGGGGTTGGGATCTGGACGCCAGAAAGGAAAAACCCTGAACTTTCCCATATGGCCAAACCTCTGGAACTCACCTGAGGCTATAATCCCATCAACTGGCCTTTTGTTGTGGCCACACTCAATCTCCCAATTCTGTTATCCTTAACCTAGCCCAGCCCTACATTGTCTTACCTCCCTATGGCCCCCTGCCATTTTCCACCCTTAATCCTAGCTAGGCTCCATTCTCCCTTGGCCACATGGTCCAGGTCCCTAGCATTCTATTACCTCACAGTCCCTAGAGACTACTTGACAACTCCTAGGTCCTTCCCACAGTCTTTCTGTATATAAGGTCAATCTTGTCTCCATTAAGGTGCTCAGATTCTTATAATCTAGCCATTGCTCAGATTTTTACAATCTGGCCAATAGCTTACAGGTTCTCAGATTCCCTCAGAGTCTGGCCAATATGGCAGATCTTTAATAAACCTTGTCTTTGGCTGAAAGAAGACGTGGGTCAAATTCTTTCGGGCAGGACCTGCATGTTGTGATTTTGGGGTCCCAGCACCCCTAAACCTCTAGACCTCCTCACTGTGACTTTGTTCACATTGTACTTACTCCTAGATGACCTTCCCTCCTCTTGTTTTTCCCCTCCAGCAGAATGGAAAATTCTTGAGCACAGGGACTATTTTTTTTGTTTTTGTTTTTGTTTTTGTTAGGCAATGGGGTTAAGTGACTTGCCCAGGGTCACACAGCTAGTGAGTATTGTGTGTCTGAGGCCAGATTTGAACTCAGGTCCTTCTGACTCTTAGGCCAGTTCTCTATCCACTGTGCCACCTAGCTACCCCAAACAAGTATTTATTTATTTTTAGGATGATTGAGGTTAAGTGACTTGCCCAGGGTCACACAGCTAGTAAGTGTCAAGTGTTTTATCCGAAGCTGGATTTGAACTCAGGTCCTCCTGACTCCAGGGCCTGTGCTTTATCCACTGTGCCACCTAGCCTCCCCCACAGGGACTATTTTTAAACATTATTTTTGTCTCCCCAGTGATGGTGCATTGCATAAATAATAGATGTTTAATTAATGTTTTAATTGAATTAAATTGACTTTTCCTACTGAATTCCTGCCCATTTTTTTAAAGCCTAACTCAGATGTGAACTCCATTAATTCTTTTCTGATCCTGCTTCTTGGTGACAAACTTCCTCCAGAGTTCAAATAACATTCTTTGGCATCTCTCAAATATTCTCATCAATTATCATAATTTTCCCACTGTATTTTCTTTTCCCCTAGTAGAAAGAAATCTCCATGAGGGCAGAGAAGGAACCCTAAATCTAATGTCTTCCCCAGCCCCTAATACAATGTTCTAATAATATTTATTGAATTGAATTGAAACCACAAAAGGAAATAGAAAACTGAGGCAATCCTCTGGATGATTCAGGAGGGAAAACAAAATAAAGTTTAAAACACACACACTCACACACACACACACACACACACACACACCTCCACTGAGAAAAATTCTGGCAAAATCAAGTTTTGTGAGTTATTTGGATTTTTGCCCCCTCTTTCCACTTTGCATGTGTAAACACAGATTAACTTTGAATTCAATGGGTTTAATTGATTCATGATGTCTTCTTAGTTTAAGTACAACTCTATTTATGGGAACCTCCCTTACTTAAAGCTTTCTGTTCATTCTTTTTGTTCCTTTCCCCATTTTACTCAGCACATCTTCCTTTCATTCATTCCTTTTCTTTCTTTTTTTTTCCTTTTCCATTTGCTTGTCACCTCTGCAATAGTAAAGTAATAACTCAGAGGTTCAGGATTCCACAAACAAATCTAGCTCAGCTCAATGGTAGAGTCATCTCTTAAGCAATTGAATATTCAGCCAAAGCCAAAGAGAGGACACACAAAAAACAAATAGCTCTTCAGATATCTTTCCTCCTCCTGCAAGACTACAGAAAGCCACTGTGTGGTACAGTGACCCTAACACAATTAAATTCAGAGACTTCTCAAGGTGGAAGCAAAAAGTTACTCTTTATTACAGTCTCCCGAGAAGGGGCATCTACTCCTTCAGTACACTACCAGCAGGAGAGAGGCGAGGCACAAAGGACTAAGCAAGGTGATATATCTTAACGTAAACAAGAAACTCCCACCCCACCACTATCCCTTACTCCCATTGGCTGAGAGGTGGGCTTACATTCTAGGTGCGAAAATCTTTCCCATTCCCAAAGAACAAGGAAACAGGGTATAGCCAATCCAAACGTACATGTCCTTATTTAGTATACCTAATGCTGACTTGGCAGTGGCAATCAGGAGGGAGTTTTTAGGGCAGAATTCCTATAGGTTTAGGTAAATTTAAATTTACTGCCTGTTCTTTCTTTCAGAGCCTATCTCTAGTTTTGAGACAGTCTTTTCATCACCACCCTGAGAAGTCTTCACAGAGGTTATATCATTCACCTCCAAAGCTACATGACCAGAAATACGCAGACTGAGATTTGATATCAGCAGGATTATCAGCATTATCTCACTGTGAGAAAGAAAAAAGAAAATGGCTTGGGCCACAATCATATTGGGCAGGTTACCTTTGATTTTTTTCTTCTGTGTTTCTCTAAACTTTGGAAAGGGAAGGTGAATGGAATGAAAAGAAAGACAAACTACAATGTACAGGCAAGGAAAGGAAGAAGGAAGGAAGGAAGGAAGGAAGGAAGGAAGGAAGGAAGGAAGGAA
>NW_020950417.1:3809167-3857774 GCF_900497805.2 Vombatus ursinus | reverse complement strand
GAAGGAAGGAAGGAAGGAAGGAAGGAAGGAAGGAAGGAAGGAAGGAAGGAAGGAAGGTAGGTAGGTAGACATGAACCATACATAGTGAGAAGAACTGAATTTTAGGCCAAACTCCATCACTCTGCTTCCTCTCCATCAAGCCCTCCTTGGTTTCACTTTCTTTGTAAAGTGCAAATAACACAATGTCTGCTTTTTTGATAGAACTCTAAAGAATATTGTATTTTTACAAATAAATTTTGTTGATTTTTTAAACCAAAATCTTCTTCAGTATCCCTCTCCTCCTGTCCCCAGAAGCCATCTCATCTAACAAATAATATTCTAAGGTGGAAAAAAAAAGGGGAGAGAATCAGCATAACTGATCCACACAGACCTCTATTCATGTAAGCCTTCTAAGATGTCCATAAAAGTTGGAGATCTACCACTTTATGAATTACTGCTTTTTACCCCATGGTAGCTTCCAGATTTTTTTTCCATGTGGGCATTTGCTTGTAGAAATACATACTAGTGTTGAGATTCAGGGGCACCTCAAAATGTTGAGATGTGTAGTTTCATGTGTATGTGTGGCAAGGTCTTCTCAAAAGAATTTACTCAGACTGTATCCAAATCAAGTAAAGACATTTATTCCAGGTAACACAACACACCAAGCAGGCTACTCCACCCCTTAAGGGAGATGCAGCTTAAGGGAGACCCTAGCTTAAGGGTGGGTGTGAGGGGGCACAACTCCTTAATGGAGATAGCAGCTCCTCAAGAGAAACAGCAGCTCCTAAAGAGAGACAGCCCCCCAAGGGAGGTAGCCACTTAAGGCAGAAGGCTTCTTAAGGGAAATGCCCATTTGCCAGGAGGAGCTAGGTATTCTTGTAGATGAATATCTGCCATGGCTCTCCAACCCCCACCCCCCACAGTATGATGAGGTAATGGGGACAGGTGAGATAACCAGAGAAATGTAGGCAAGGGGGAGGGGTTAGTTCAGAGTTTTGAACATATCTAGACATAACATTATTCCATTGTTCAGCCCATTTGCCCTAGGAAGAGGGGCTCCAGTTAGTTTCCAACCTACTTGGATCTTATTATCTCCTAAAGTACCTTTAAGTGATATCTAAGATAATGGGTTTCCCATTGATGGGTCTATTTAAATTTTATCATCATCCCCCTCAAGAAGTAGGCACTCAAATTCATTTGGGAAAAGGGTTGAAGGTCATGCATTCTTCATCATTAGGACTCTATTTTTTTTTTATTCAATGACATCTAATTTTAGGTGGATTAAAAAAAACTGCCTTGTTTCTTGCATTTGACCTGCTTACTGAATTTCATAGTTTCTGAAGCACCAACTCAATCCAGACCATGTATTTCCTCTATGTGATCTAGAATATTCTGAAAAGTGACCCACTTATGTGACAAGGAGCCAGTTATTTCATTTTTAAATATTGTTTTTACATTGGTACACCAAAAGCAGCCTTATGTCTAAGAAGTATGTGATAAGATAAATGGCAATTACATCATTGTTATACTCTCCCAATACTTTTAGAAGACAATACTCCCAGACAACTCTCTCCCAATACTTTTAATGTGTTTCATAAAATTTAAAAATGTATTGCCCTGTGTTATTCAGTATTTCATGAAAGTCCTGTGAGTTAGGTAAAAGAGGGATTATTTCCCCTATTTTACATTTTGATATTATTACATTTAACATTTACATATTATTACCCCCCATTTTACATTTTATATACAAGCAAAGTGAGGACTACAAACTGGGCTGACTCCTCACAGGCCAATAGACTAAGGTAGAACTGATCTATACCATCAGTTCTGTATTCAAAACTCTTAATATTTGTGTATTGAATGAATTAATGAGTGAATAATCATTCTGCTAGCTAACATTTTAATCCATATCATATTACCTGAGAAGCAAATACCAAGAGGCTGCATAGTTTATTCTGAATTCAGAGGTCATACCAAATACTTCAACATTTCAATGGATCTGTCTTCTCAACTGCTTTTTTGGGGAGAGGGAGCCGGGATAATCGTTTCATACATATTATTTTCCATCCTTTTGGAATTTTTCTCCTTCTCCAATGTCTTTTAATATGATTTTTCAATGCCTAAATGATTATGTCATTCTTCCCAACTTTTTTTTCTTTTTAGACTCCTGAAGTGACAGAATTCTGACTCTAAATCAAGTGTTTTGAGTTTAAGTCCAGTGTTTTTTCCATTAAACTCCACTATTTTTCTCACTAGTTTTTATATAAAACACTGTAGCATTAAATGAATGCACAAAATATGGTGGTATTATAAATAAGAGATAGAGAGCTATCCTCAGAGTCATCATCCTCACAATCATCATAACATTAAATGTCAATTTTAGTTTTGCAAAACATTTTAAAATATTGTTATTATTACTGTATTATAAATAAGGAAGCTAGGGCACAGAGAGATAAACTTATGCAGAATCACATATTTGAACTTAAAAGACTTTCTATCTGTAAGTTCTACACTCTATTGGCTATATCATTTAGCTGCCAAGATAGACCAAGATTTAAATCCTGTCTTCAAAACTTCCTGGCTTTATGACCCTAAGCAAGTCACTTAACTTTCAGTGCCCTCAGGCAACTTTCATAGATAATTAATCACAGAGCAGACAGATGAAAATTTGAATTGGTAGAGGGAACTTTCTCATTAAGACTTTCCTAAAACCAAGGTCTGTCCAAAATTAATTATAATAATAACATCTCATTTTCACATAGCATTTTTTAAGGCTTGCAAAATAATTTACTTCTTGGATCTTTATAATTTCTCTATGAGGTAGGTACTTCTGATATTGTGATTCCCAATCTTGCTTATAAGAAAACTGAAGCAGAGGGAGGGTACATGTCTTGCCCAGGTTCATGAAGCTAGTAAACACTTGAAATGGAATTCAAACCCAGACATTCCTGATTTTAACTGTAGCTATTATGCCATACCAACTCAGCTAGCTTACAGAACGAATATATTATGTAAGATTTCTCCAATATCTGCTGGATTTGTTATTTATGCTAACTCTCATCAAAGCAATGATGCTGAAGAAGTATGGAAATATATGTCAAAACCGTGTCTGACAGAGGTATGCTTAAATATATAAACCCTGCTGTGCTCCTTTTCTCACTCCTCTTGGCTGAAAACCTTTCACCAAATATGGTTTTCAGTGTATATGTATGTTTCTGGAAATTTAAGTGACCTGTGAAATTTCACTCAAGTTATCCTGGTGGAGCATAGGGAGCTCAACATATGCCCCATATTGATGCCATCCTTCCATTTTCTCTTGTGAATTGATTTTCTTCTTCAAGCTGATTCATTCACTCAGAACTTAACAAAGCAGTTTTCTAAGCCTGACTTATCATGTACAGAGCCTTGAGAATTGTGTTATTTCTCCAGAGAGAATGACTCAGGATAATTAACACCAAAAGATCTTAGATTGAACTAAGAATGACTCATGCCTGGGATAAGTAATTTTGCCAAGACATCTCAAATCTGTGTTCATTCTCATTTTGTATTACATTGATAAGGACCTTCAAAATACACAAAAAGATTCCTTCTTCTAATGTAGGTGCATCATGGAATAAATGGATCAGTTCCTTGTAATGACCAAAGTGACTCCCAGTTGTGTCAGGATCTAAAGCCACATTGCTCATGAGCCATTCACTTACAATATAATACTACATATTTGCCATGAGTTTTCAGGGAATGACTAACAGCTATTCAGAAATCCAAAGCTAGATGACTGAGATCATAACCCACTCATACAATTTAGTGTCTTACCATCGTGCTGAACTATAATACAGAATGTGTTTTCTTGGAAAGGCTTTATAGCTTCTGCAATTTTGGAGGCCAGTACTATAATAAAACCTTCCCCTCCTCAACCTGGGTGGAGAAAGTAATATTTCAAAGACATAAAATAAAATTAATGCTCAAATGCAAGCTATTTAAGAGATAGTTTCTGTAAATCCATATTTAAATTAGCTTTGCTCCAAGAATTTCTTGTGTGTAAATGCCAAAATATTCTAAAGGAATGACAGCCAAATAACTGGTGTGTAATTGCTAGTTGGAATTAGAAGCAGAGAAATGCATGTTTCACATTCCTCTGGACCTCCATGCCCCTTTGACTCTCTCTCTCTCTAGTTTCTCTAAGTACAGGGTTGACTCTTGTCATACTTGAAATGAGAAAATAAAAAAGAAATCAACAATACTCAAAGCAATCAGGATTCACATATGTCAAACATGACAAAAGTCTATTTGACAAATCATCATCAAAAAGCTACATTTCCTTGTTTTTCCTTGATATATTGACATTCACAAAGTCCTAAGCATAAAAAATATTTTGATTTGGCTGTTGGTGGCCATTCATATGGTTGTTAATAAGTTACAATTCCTTTGTAAACTGTTTGTTCATATCTCCACTTATTCACTAGATAATAGATTTTGGTTCTACATATTTGTGACAACTCTTTATAAAGATAGAAAGATAGATATATGTATGCATGTATACTTACACACACATACACACACACACACACACACTCACACACACAGATGGCAGTTAGAGGGGCAACATGGTGAACAGTGTGGGGCCTGGAGTCAGGAAAATCTGAGTCCAAATCTGACCTCAGACACTGTCTGTGTAATCTTGAACAAATCACTTAGCCTCTGTTTGCCTCAGTTTTCCTCACTGCTAAAATAGGGATAAAATATTTCCTACTTCCTGGAGTTGTTGTGAAGATCAAATAAGACAATAACTGTAAAGTGTTTAGCACAGTGCTTGGGGCATAGTAAGGTCTATATTGATGTTAGCTATTATCATTATTATATCTCTGGAATATAATATCAAAAATGCTTGATGCAAAGATTGTGTTCCAATCAACAGCTTTCTTATCCTAATTGTACCAATGTTAATAGTGCAAAAGCATTTCATTTTCATGTAACTGAAATTATTTATTTAGTCTTCTGAAATTGCTTTTATTCCTTATTTAATTAAAAACTAACCTCAACTAAACTTAGGAAAGGTAACTTACCTGTTTTTATTCTTTAAAAAAAATACGTGATCTTTGTTATTCACATATTCTGTGTGTATATACATACATATATACATATATATACATATATACATATATGTATATGTCTTTTTTGTGGCATGTAGTGTAAGGTTCTCTTTGGTTTCAACCTAATTTCCACTAAACTGTTTTCAAATTCAACGAGTAATTCTTGTCAAAAAGTCAGTGAGTTCTTTCTCAAGTAATTTCTGTTCTCAGGTCTGTTAGTGCTTCGAGTCAGATGGAAAAGTCCCATGATCCTTAGGGTACAGCAGAAAAGCAGCTATCAATGTCTCTTCTTTAATATCATTTCCAGTGATAAAACATGTCAGTTTCTGATATTGAACCATTTGACAGTGAATTTGGCAAGAACTTTCTTCCTTTGATATATAAATATATGGAGAGGTACCACTCATTTGGAGAATAATTGGAAATTCAATCTGTACTAGAAGCTAGCTGGATGGTGCAGTGAATAGAATACTGAGCCTGGAATCAAGAAGATTTGAGATCTAATATTTTCAGATACTTAGTAGCTATTTTATCTTGGACAAGTCAACTCACCTCTGTCTGCCTCAGTTTCCTTATCTGTACACTGGAGATAATAACATTTACCTTACAGGATTGTTGTGAGACTTAAATGAGATATATTTATATTTAAAGAAAAAAAAAACAAACAAAACAAAACAAACAAAACTCCTACCACAGTGCCTGTTGCATAGAAGGTGCTATATAAATGCTTGTTACCTTCCCTTTCTTGTGTCTTAGAATGTTTTAAAGTACACATGGACTTTAAGAGAAATAAGGATTCAAGACTAAGAACTTTACTTATTTTAATGTATCTTAATAATGGTTTTTGTTATTATATCACAATCATTTCTTCAAGCTTTCCCCCAGAAAACTCTATCATAACACTCCCTTACCTTCTCAAAAAACAATTTAACAAAAAATATCTTATACACTGACCAAATCTGACACAATATAAAATAGTCCCCTACACCTCTGTTTTGAAGTAGTTATGTCTTATCTTTTTTTTTCCTCCAGGGCCATAAGTAATGTTTCAGTTACTAAGAAGTCAGCTTCATTTAGTGATCTGTTCATTTAGATTATTGTAGACATTGTATAAAATGTTCTTTAGGCTCTGCTTCTTTCAATCTGTACTCATTCTTATAATTTCCCCCACATTTCCTGGAATTCCTCCTTTTCCTCATGTTACTGCACAGTAATATTCCATTACATATAATTACCACATTTTCTCACCATTCCTTAATCTATGAACACCAATTTTGTATCCAGTTCTACTCCATAGTTTCTTTTTATAGGGGTTTTGTTCATGTAAAACTTTTTAATTTTTTCATGGTTTTGAAATTAGCTAGTTTGTATTTAGTGCTAGAGAATACTTATTTAGTAAACAAATATCCCCCTAGCCATAGTTGTAAAAAGTAACTCTTCTTATCATTGTCTAATGATTTTTTTTATTCTTTTAAATAATACGGCCTTTTATGTCCCCTTCACATCACCATTTTGAATTTTTCCTGATATATGGTAAAGGATGATAGTCAAAAGCTCATTTTAATCAGACTGCTTTCCAGTTTTCCCAGCAGTCCTTTTCAACAAAAGGAGGTCTTTCCAGAGTAATTTATGTTTGGGTAACCAATCAAATATTGGTCTTCTCCTTTTAATTGACTTTGTTACACTTGTCTGCTTAAAAAAAAGTACCAAGTAGTCTAGCTGACTATTGTTTTATACTGCAATATGAAATCTGGGAGCCCAGATGGTGGAGGAAAAGCAGTGACTTGCTTGAGCTCTCTCCCAAACCCATCCAAATACCTGTAAAAAAAGGCTCTAAACAAATTCTAGAGGAACAGAATCCACAAAAAGACAGAATGAAACAAATTTCCAGACCAAGACAACCTTGATGGTTGATTGGAAAGGTCTGTTGTGCCAGGCTGGGAGAGGAGTGTAGTTCAGCATGGGCCCCCCAGGCAAAGACCAGACCTCCACAAACCTGGAGCAGGCCTCAGGGGACTGAATCATGGGCAGCTGGGGAGGTTTCCAGACTTCTCAACACACAAATGCCAAAGACAACTTAGAAAGTCAGTAGGAAAGGTCTGTGCCCTTGATGAGAGAGAAACTCTGTCCCAGCCCCAGTCCCAGCACAGCCCGAGGGCGGCTGTTTCTGGAGCTCTTGGTCCATAAAATGAGGGGGAATCAAGTGGCTGATCAGAGGGGGATTACAAGGATCTCTTTGCTGGTGCTAAGGCAGGAATCTCTTGCTTTGCCTGTGCTTAGATCTGGGTCACAGTTCTGAGTGGTGATCCTGGGCTGAGGAGGAGTGCTGGCATGGTGGAACTTGTAATGGTGGTAGAGAGGGAATCCTCCTCACAGTTCCAAGGCAGAAGAGAGTGCTTGTGGTCACTCATAGACCACAGCACAGGCCAGGGAAGGAGTAAACACCTCTCCCTTGATCATAGCACCTTGGAAGGACTGAAAATTTACAAGTCCTTAGAAGTATCTCTGAAAAAAGCTGCGCAAAACCTCCAAAGCTTGGCTCAGTACATTCTCCACACTGGAAACAAAGAGTTTAGAACTTACCTTAACAAAGAGTTTAGAACTCAAGTATTTGGCTGAGATCATGAGCAAACTGAGCAAAAAAAAAGTCGGACCATACAATCTCACGTTGGTGACGAAGAAGATCAAAACATACAACCAGAGGAAGACAACAAAATCAAAGCTCCTACATCCAAAGCCTCCAAGAAAAATATGAATCAGTCCCAGGCTATGGAAGAGCTCAAAAAGGATTTTGAGAAGCAAGAAGAGAAGTAGAGGAAAAACTGGGAAGAGAAATGAGAGTGATGCAAGACAATCATGAAAAACAAGTCAACAGCTTACTAAAGGAGACCCAAAATATACTAAAGAAAATAACACCTTAAAAAATAGCCTAACCCACATGGCAAAAGAGGTTCAAAAAGCCAATGCAGAAAAGAATGCCCTACAGAGCAGAATTGGCCAAAAGGAAAAAGAAGTCCAAAAACTCATTGAAACCTGGTAGGACTATGTTCCCTTCCTGTACTAGTGAAATTACAATTCCAGTGCCTATCCTCTTTTAATAACTTATGCACTACTTAAATGGATCTGTGGTCTGCAATGTAAGAGTGCCCTCCAATGATGCATATTGTAAACCATTCATACCTGCCTATACTGTGTAGACTCTTATCTTATGTCCTATAAAAATTCATGATAAGGGATTTATTCAACATATTGGAGGCCCTCCTTCCATTCCTCCAAGATCATGAGAGTATCTATGGAAAATTATGGCTGTCCACTAGTCATTCACATGACTAACCATCTTCCCTTCTTATTATATAATTCTATGATATCATTCTTTATTTCTCTTTGTCTTTGGAGTTCCTCATTTGTTATATGTGATAGCTTGCTCACACCCTCAAGGTTCCTCTCCATTGCCTTTTGTATAATACTCATCTTTAGTTCTTCAAGGATAATAGTATTTCATAAACTGCTGCCATATAGCAATACTAGTAAAATGATAGTATAGAAAAATGAGTCTTTGCATACATGGAAAATTTTGAGCTAAAAAGCTTATCGATTTCCTTGAAAAAAAAATCCAATCTATTCTTTTCCTTTTGAATTCTGGGCCCAGGAAAAGATATAGACAAATTAGATAGGTAGAGAGATAGATACGTATCTATGTATATGTGTGTATATATGTATAATGTTGGACAGGTTCTAGAGGGTGTGCAAAGAAATTCATGTTAAAATTGAGGGAACAGACATTCTTCACCCTGTGTGGATGGATAGGCCAAACTTCTTTGAGTAATTACAAATATTTTTCAGGAGGTTCTGCAATGTTTTGGGGTTTAATGCAATAAGTATAATGTCATCCATGAATAGGAGCATCTGGAGGATATTCCCATCCATAAGGAATTCCTCCTTTACCTTTATTCTGTGCTGAATTTCTTCCATGACATTGAATATAGGATGAACATACATCTTTCTACTTCCTATTTTGTTTTTGTAGATACTAATACATGTTCTTTGAATTTTCAGTTATATTAGCATATAATTACACATAACATTTCTTATAATTCTCTTTTTTCCTTTATGCTTGTGGTAATTTCCCTTTTTTCATTTTGTGATTTCTGTAACTGAGTTTTACTTCTTTTTATTCAGGTTAGCTAATAGTTCATCAATATCAATATATTTAAAACAGCACAGTTTAATTTATCTGTTCTATACTTTTTTTGTCCAAGTTTTTTTATTTCTCCTCTATTTTTCAAGACTCTCTTATTTGTGTGTTTTTTTAGGGTAGTTGTTTTCTTTTCTATTGTTTTAAACTGTGTGCTCAGTTGATGGATCACATCTGTTTTTTTCTATTTTGCTGATATAAAAGTTCTGAGTTACAATTTGTCTTTTTTGGCCAACTTATTCAGAAGGTCATTATTTGTTTCAATTTAGGCATTTATATGTTTATTTCCTTCATTTATTATAACTTTTACTGTCTTATGTTTTATAAGAATGTTTTTATTGTATCTATCTTATTAAAATTGATTATGATTCCTTTATATCTTAACACATATTTTTTAAATGTCATGAGATGCTGAGAAATGTTTGTATTCCTTACTATCCTCATTAAATCTATTTTTCAATGATTTTCTAAGCTCTAATTTACTTCTTTATCTTTCTGTTGGATTTATGTAGCTTTAAGAGTGGAATATTAAAGTTGCCTATCATCCTTGTGTTACTCTCTGTGTAATATTTAAAATTGCCTTGCTTTTTCTTTGAGAATTTAGATATTATATAATTTACTTCACATAGATTTTAATATTCATAATTTCTGGAAACAACCTCTCTCTCTTTTTTGGGGGGAGGAAGATACAATCGAGGTTAAATGAATTGCCCAGGATCACACAGCTGGTAAATGTCTGAGGCTTGACTTGAAATGAAGTCCTCTTGATTCCAGGCCCAGTGCTGTATTCACTACACCATCTAACTGTTTCTGAACACTCTCTTTTGACAGGATCAGTTTTTATTGCAGCCTTCTCTTCTTATTTTTCACTTTTGTCTATTGCTCCTTACATTCCTTGATTTTGATGACCACTCTTATCTCCATTTTTGACCTTTAGACATAAGGTCTTACCTTGGATACTTGGAGTCAGGAGAAAGACTTCTCTTCAAATCCTTTTCTGACATTTCTGCATGATTCTTAGCTGGTCACTTCAGTCAGTGAGTCAATAACCATTTTAAGAGCCTACTATATGTCAGTCACTGTGCTAAACACTGGGGTTACAAAGAAAGGTAAAAATGCAGTCAATCCCTGATTTCAAGGAGCTCACAAACTAATGGGGAGATATGGAAACAACTATGCACAAACAAGGTATAAACAGGATAGATTTGAAATAATCATCGGAAGGAAGGCATTAGAATTAAGAGAGATTGGAAAGGGCTTCCTGTAGAAGGTGGGATTTGGCCTGGTACTTGAAATTAGCCAGGGAAGCTAGGAGATAGAGATGAGGGAGGAGAACACTTCAAGCACAGAGGACAGTCAGTGAAAATGCTGAGTTGGGAGATGTATTCTTGTTCAAGTAACATGAAGGAGGCATGTGTCACTGGATTGAAAAGTAGAGTAGAGGGGCAGCTAGGTGTCACAGTGGATAGAGCACCAGCCGTAAAGTCAGGAGGACCTGAGTTCAAATCTGGCCTCAGACCAAACACTTGACACTTACTAGCTGTGTGACCCTGGGGAAGTCACTTAACCCCAATTGCCTAAAAAAAAAAAAAAAGAGTAGAGTGGAGACATAAGGTATAAGAAGATCGGAAAAATAGAGAGGGATAGGTTATGAAGGGAAATTAATGCCAAACAGAGAAATTTATATTTGGTCCTAGGGGTGATAGTGAGTCACTGGAGTTTAATGAGTCCTAATTTTTTTAATAGAATTAGGTATTGTATTTTGTCAAAAACTTTCTGTATCTACTGACACACTCATATGATTTTGTAGTTTTTGCTATTCAAATGATCAGATTAGCTTATAGTTTCCTAACACTGAACCAGTCCTACATTCCTTGTAAAAATACCATCTGTTAGAGTGTGTGGTTTCTGTGATATATTGATGTAATCTCCTTGCTAGTATTTTATTTTTTTTTTGCATCAATATTTATTGAAGAAATTGGTCTATAGTATTCTCTGTTTTGCTTTCCCTCATTTAGATGTCAAATATATATTTCTATCAGAGAAAGAATTAGCTAGGATTTCTTTTTTACTTATTTTTTCAAATAATTTATTTAGTATTGGGATTAATTTTTTCCTTTAATGTTTGGTAGAATTTACTTGTAAATCCATGACCTCAGCCCTGACTTTTTTTTTTCAGTTTACAACTCCACTGTCTATACCATTTTGCCTCCTGTTGTCTATTTATTACTCTCAATGTAAGACCAGGAAAGTACTGTGAGGAGGCCAAGAAATCATTAGAATAAACTGGGATGGGAGCTGGGAAATTTGAGCCTCATCAAATTTCTCAGTGATAAAATGGCAGGAAAAATATCATACTTCTACCTCACAGAGTTGTCACAGGGTTGTACTAAGGAAAACCTTTGAAACCCTACAGAAATGTGAGCTGTTATTGTTGTTGATAGCAGTCATCCAAATTCTAATTTGCTTAGACTAACAGACCAGTCTATACCAGTTCAGGCCAGGCTGGTTTATACTGGTCAAAAGTGGTTTGAATGAGTTTAGACTGGTCTGAACCTGTTTAGACTAGTGTGATTTTTGTTATTTAGAACTGGTTTAAACTGGTTTGAAATGGTTTGAGTTGGTTTGAACTGGTCTTGACCAGGTTAACTGCTTGAAACCTGTTAAAAACAGTCTAAATTGATTCAGACAGGTCAAAAGCAGTTGAGAACCAGTTCAGACCAATTCAAACCAGCTAAAAATGGTTTAGACTAGAATAAACTAGGTGGGGAAAGCAGTATAAAAAAGCAGTATAAACAGGCCCAAACCAGTTAAAAACAGTATAAACTATAAAAAAAAAGTTAAAACCAGCCAAAACCAATACAAACTGACCAAACCTAGTATAAACCAGAAAAAAAAAAAACAGTTAAAACAGGCCAAAACCATTTTAAACCAGTTAAAACCAGTTCAAACTAGTCCAAACCAGTTTGAACCACTAAAACCAAATCAAACGAGTTTAAACCAGTTCAAACCATTTAAAACATGCTCAGACCAGCTCAAAATGGCTAAAACCAGTTCAAATCTGCTAAAAACCAGTTCACACCAGACAAAAACAATTAGTTCAAATCAGTTCAGACCGGCAAAAGCTAGTTCAAACTGGCTAAAACCAGTTCAAACCAGTTTATGCCAGCTAAAACCAGTGTGGAGAATTGCTTTTGAGAAACAAATTAATTATATGTTTAAGATAATTGTATATTTAACTTAAAACAAAGCACATTATATGTACTTATTTATCAAAATATATGCCTATTCAAGTCTAAACTGTTTCTGAATCTTCCCCATTTGCTGAAGGAGATCTCTCTATCCTATATTCAGAAGAAAATTTCTTGGGAAATCTGAGTAGAATTTAGAGATTATCACTGTTGTTCAGTCG
Source organism: Vombatus ursinus (assembly GCF_900497805.2). NCBI lineage: Eukaryota > Metazoa > Chordata > Mammalia > Diprotodontia > Vombatidae > Vombatus > Vombatus ursinus. The sequence goes on along the minus strand of NW_020950417.1, from coordinate 3,845,098 downwards.
TTTTTCAGTCTTATCTGACTCTTCATGACCCCATTTAAGGTTTCTTGGCAAAGATACTAGGGTGGTTTTTCATTTCCTTCTCCAGTTCATTTTCCATATGAAGAACTGAGGTAAACAAGGTTAAGTGACTTGCCCAGGGTCACACAGTCTAGTAAATGTTTGAGGTCAGATTTGAACTCAGAAAGATGAGTCTTCCTGACTCCAAGTCTGGTGTTCTCTCCATTGCACTACCTAGCTGCCCTCAAAGATTACTTGAAGCTATGAAAATAAATAATGCGTTTCTTGTACTAATGGGTAGAAATAAGTAGTAATAGGTAGTAATAAGATTTCAGCAAAAATCTTCAGAAAAATTATAACTGTCCTAAAATATAATGGATTGCCCTAAGAGGTAGCTTGTTTACCATTGCTGGTTCTCTTCAAGAAGAAATAGATAATCATCCACTTCTCTTTTTTAATCATGATTTTTAATTTAGTTTTATTTTTGAATTAATGAAAATCTATTTTCTTTCCCTTCTACCCTTCATTAAAAACAAAAACAAAAACCTTTGTACAAAATACAGACTTTAGAAAAACCCCATATGTACTGTCAAATAAGTTCTCGCATTAGCCATGTCCAAAAATAAATGTTTCAATCTATACCATGAGTTCATCATCTGTCAGGTGGTGGGGCCTCTGTCATCATAGCTCATCTTCACATTGATCAGAGTTCTTAAGTCTTTTAAAGTTAGCTGTTATCACAATGTTTTTTGTTTCTGTATAAATTTTTCTCCTAGTGTTCACTTCATTCAATTCATGTAAGTCAAGTGAACATTCTTTAGAAGTGGTTACAATAGAAGTGGTTACAATGTAGATGGGATTCATGGTTTGGGTGGAAAGTCAGACAAGATGTTCACTAAAATCCATTCTTTTCATTCATTCTATAATTTAATCCAATTCTATGTTTCTATGAGCTAAGTTGTGTGATACAAAAGTTTGTCAGGATTTCTACACTGAAAGAGCTTCCACTCTCATTGGACCATAAAGAATAATACTACTGAAACAACAGAAGAACATATGAGACAAAATGATCATAAAATATAGTAAAATCATAAGTCCAGAGCTAGAAGGATCTCAGAGGTCATTAAACACACCCCCTTCATTTTAGAGACAAAGGAACTAATGCCCAGAAAGGTTAGATGACTTGCACAATATCACACTTGTAGGTAACAAATGCAGAAAAGAAGCACATCAGGGAAGGCTAAAGTAGTCAAATAGGGCATCCTGAAGCAGCAGCCTGTTCATTTTACTACTGGGAACTGAGAAAATATTTTTAGTTTAGCATGTGGCCTCCATCTCAGACTGTGAAAAGATGTTTTATATCCTAGGCTTTTAGCTGTGGTATTCCAAGATGTCACAGGGCTTTTCTCCCATTTCATACTTTTCTCTTCACTGACACACTACACAAATGCAGAGAAATCCTACAAAGCATCTATTGAAAATACTGTATACAAACTGGAATCACTATATGACCTGTATGAATTGCAGGTGAGATTTCCAGGAATAGGAAGAAAGAAAGATGGAAAATAAAACAATGAATTTCCTCATTAAGCTATTTAATGTTCTTTGTCAACTCAGAATATTTATATTAATAACAATCTGAGGGGCTTAAAAACAGATGTGGAGGTCATTTTATTAAGTTCCAAATTTTTACAGATGAGCAAATTGAATCCCAGAGTGAAGTGATTCGACTATCTTTGACATTAGGTTGGGAAAAGCAATGAAATTACTAGATTGTGTTGGAATGCAAGTATGGATTAGGAGCATGATTACCAGGTAACATAAGCGGAAAAAATTGTTATACTCATTGTCCCTAAATATGCTCCTTGGAACCTTTGCTTTGGCCGTGCTAACCACTGAGTAATCCCTCCTTACTTTAATACCCATCCTTCCAGATGCAGTTCAACTTCCCACTCCTAATAACGTAGATTTATAAAATGTTGGGGTTACAAGTGATCACAGAGTCCATCTCCCATTAAAGATAAAGAATATGAGACACATAGAGGATGAAGACAAATTGGGCCAGGACAAGAACCTAAGTTATCTGGCTTGCAATCTAGAGAGGGCTATCATAATGGACAGGCTGCAAGATTATGTTACTTGAAGATCAGCTGAAAAATCTGGGAATGTTTAGCCTAAAGAAAAGAAGGGATAAGAACTGTGGAATTGGAATGAGACTTATTCTGCTTGATACCAATAGGCATAACTAGGAGGTATGGGCAAAGTTGCAAAGGGGCCAATTTAGGTTTGATATAAGGAAAATGTTTCCAAAAATTAGCACTAAAGAAAGGGGAATGGGTTGTAATAGGAAGGTTATCCTTCACTGAAGCGAAAGTCACATAACTGCTTGTCTCACATGTCATAGAAGGTGTTCAGGTATCCACTGGATTAATTAGATTCAGGTGCTTTCCAACTTTTATTTTTTTAATGATTCTGTAATCCAAATGTATTTTGTTTCTTTACCTTCCACTACCACATGTAGATTACAATGCTCTCTCCCCCAGTCTTCTGAACTCCTTCAGCATTGGTTATTTGTGCTATTTATTGGGCACTTATGTACAGAATCATTACCTTTCTATAAATCTATTTACCAATCTATCTATACCTATATATGCAAATATATACATATATATATGTAGTCCCTCCTCCCAATTTTACTATAGAATTGTGGCCAGCTACTTTACCTTTGACATTCTTTCTCTTTTCTCAGCTCAAATGGCCACAGCTGTGGTTCAGGATCTTCCCACTTCTCCCCTGCACAATTGGAGCAGTCTCCTAATTGAACTCTCTTTCTTGTCTTTTTCCTCTTTAATCCATCCTCCACATAGTTAAAATAATCTTTCTAAAGTGTAGGTCTCACCGTGTTACTAGACTTCTCAAGAATCCTCATTGGCTCCTGCCTGTCTCTAAGATCAACTGAAAGTTCTTCACCCTTACTTTTAAAGTCTTTCCTAATCTAGTTCTAGTCTACCTTTCCCAGTTTGTTTCACGCTGCTTATCCTTCACACAACCCATGTTCAAGCCAAACAGCTCTACTTATTCATCTATGCGCTCATTGCTCTCTGCCTCTTACACAGTCTGCATCCTGTGCCTGAAATACCTCTTGCCTCAAATCTACCTCTGTGAATACCTTCCTCCCTTGCTTTTGTTTGTGTGCCACTTCCAGGAAGCGTCTCTGGGTATTAGTGTTGAGCCCTCTTCAAATAATAATTATATCCCAATCCCTACCCTTAAAAAATATAAACTCCTTAAAGGCAGTTTACTGTTTTTCTTTTCTTTTTTTTCTTTTTTTAAAATTCTTTTTATTTTCTTTTGTCTTTGAATGAACAGTGACTTGTACCTAGTAGGTGCTCAATAAATGCATTTTGATTGGATTTTATTCTCAACCTTTTTTTTTTTTTTGCTTGATTGAACTTTCTGGAATATCATTGCTGCTTGAAGAGCTTTCAGGAACCCAGGACCATCTCCATATCATAATCAGGTAAGGTTGACATTTGCTATTTCAACACTAACTAAGGCTTAAACAATGCATTGGGAATTAAATTTTATAAGGAAAATCATGCATTTCACCTATCAGAATAGATAAATAAACAAATTAATCACTCTATGACTTCACCGGAGAGTTTTCTAACTTAAAGGATAGAAATGTATCCATTTCATGGAATGGCAAAAAGGTTCCATTTACCCAGACAATAATGATTTAATGAAAATAATAATTAGGACTTTTTGCCTCATTGTAAGTGTATTTTGCTGGAAAATTCTCTGTAAGTACCAAATATTTCTTCTACAGGTGTGTTTGTGTATTTCTAGGGTACTGTATCTTGGGATGATATGGAAATATTTATTACGTTGCCTATTACTAAAAGCTTGCGTAACCCTAAATTGATATCTTATTAGGTAAAACACAGCAAGTAATTTTCACACAGCGGAATTCTATATGATGTAGACTATTGTAATAACTTTTCAAAGCTATAACAAAAAGTAATTTAGACAATTCAGTGCACATTTTTGTGGTTACCACTCTAAGCAGCTTGTAGTAATACAAAAGATAGACGAACACATGTTAAAGCTTGAGAAATCCTTCTATGTCATCTCCTTCCTTCCTGCTGATGCATGAGTCTTCCCTGAAGTGTATTCACCAGTACTTTGATGTTTCAGATGTTCAGGCTTCCATCTCTTCTTTTTGGAGGAACATTTATTGTTCAACTATACTTAAATCTAAAAGAAAAAGAATTAAACCAAAACATATGGAAATGAACAATTATAATAAACAAAGTCCAAAATAAATAAACTCTTCATAATTTATGATAGAGTCTTAGAGTTGAAATGTACTACAGAGGTCATCTGGTCCAACCTCCCACCTGCATTTTTATGTAAAGGAGGATTAGGCAGATTTTGAATAAGCAAGTGAAGAGGATCTCACAGTGTGGTATAATGGAGAAAACGCTTCATTTGGAGTCAGGAAGCTGAACTGAAATTCAACCTCTGGCATTTATTATCCGTATGACCCTGGGCAAGTCACTTAACCTCTCAGTGCCTAAATTTCCTCATCTATAAAATTTGATTAGATTTGATGGCCTCTGAGGTCTTTTGCAGTTTTGAATCTATGATCCTATGAGTTTGTGAGGCAGTCTGTTCAACGGTTAGAAAGCACTAATTATTAGGAGGTGCTTTCTTGTGTTAAGCTGAAAACTGGCTCTGTATCAGTTAGGTCCATTAGTCCAGCTCTCTCTTGTTAAACACCTTAATGCTCTCTTTTCTAAATAATGCATTCAAACATTTGGAGACAGTTATCATATTCTCTTGTATAGTAGAAATTCCTTGTCATGATGTCCGGCCTCAAACACTTAATAGTTGCTTAACCCTGGGCAAGTCACTTAACTTCTGTTTACCTTGGAAGTAGCTAGATGGATAAAGCTCAAGAAGACCTGAGTTCAAATCCAGCCTCACACACTTGCTAGCTGTGTGACTCTGGGAAAGCCACTTAACCTGTGTTTGCCTTAATCTACTGGAGAAGGAAATGGCCAACCACTCTAGTATCTTTGTCAAGAAAACCCCACGGACAGTATTGACATGATATCGTTCACAGGGTCATGAAGAGTCATACACACCTGAACAACAGAGGGACCAAAATTACATTTTTTTCCAAGCTCAGCCATAGCACCATTTTAACCATATGGAATTATTCCTAACCACACAAATTCAGCATACAGTATGTTAGAGGTCAAGTAATAATAACCCATGGCTCACCAGGGTTCTAGCAAAATAAACCTCCAAAGTACATTGAAATCAACATAGTCATTAATGTTCTTATAATGCTTTAGAGTCACAAAGCTCTCTCATATGTTAGCTCATTTTATGATCACAGCAGTCCTATAAGTTAGTGTAAAAAGATAAGGAAACTGAGGCCTGAAAGGGTTTATTGACCTGACCAGTATCACATGGCAGAGCTAAAACTTGAACTTCAACCTTCTGACACAAGTGCTCTTGCCTTGGATTTCAGTATTACATTTCATTCAATAATCAATCACGTAAGGTTGACATTTGATGTTTCAACATCAACTAAGGCTTAAACAATGCATTGGGGATTAAATTTTATAAGGAAAATCATACATTTCACCTATCAGAATAGATAAATTTTCTCTCTGATCTTTCCTCTGTCTACCAATGTTGAATACAAGAAGAAGGAACATGATATCCCTTAGGGATTCACATACTTCCTTTACCTCTATGTTACATGTTCACTCCCAAAGAGTATTGCATGTTTTCCATAGTGTAATATCACATGGGATCCACAGGAATTCAAATACCATTTGGATGGAAGCAATCAATTGATGATTATAAAGGATACAATAATTTAATGATCGGCTATGATCAGGATTCTCAGTATTTGTCTCAAAGGAAGCACGTTGAGCCAAGAAATGTCTGGAAAAAGACAAATCCCATGGATCTAGGTGTAGTCAGTAGGTTTTTAGTGTGGAAACTGAATCCACCTTGTGCAATATTTCATCAAGGCATCCATTTCAATCTGATGTGTTCTGCTGAAACAAGAGGAGTTTCTAGGATAATGATCAGCTGGTGGTTCATCCAAAGTTCCTTAGGGGCTGTGTTTCTGCCTGATTATTTGCTATCATTGGGCCCTATGTAATTGATGAATAAAATGATGGGTGAAAGATTAATGTGAAGTTGATGTTTGCAAAGTGAAGTGGAGAACTACAGTAATTTCCTGTACTATTTATGTAAAAAAACACACTTTAATTTTCTTGGACATGTGCCTATATTCTACACTTTAAAGAAAGAAAAATGTGTGTATATATATAAACATATTCTCTCTCTCTTTCTCTCTCTCTCTTTCAATATGACTAACATGGGAATTTATTTTTCATAACTACAAATATGAGTAATAGCTTTTGTTTTTCTTGTCTTCTTAATAGGTGAAGGCAAGGAAGAAGAGAGAGAGGGGGGAATTCAGAACTGAAAATAGATTAAGATTAAAGTTTAAAAAAGGAAATTAATCCAAACCCTTCAGTCAAATTTTCTCTGTCTGTCTGTCTGTCTGTCTCTCTCAATCTCTCTCTCTCTCCTCTCCACACACATACAAACATGCACATTCATGCACAATCACAGTTACTATAAATGTTAGCAAAAGTGAGTGGGATTGATATTTTATCTCTCACATTATTTCCTTTTTTAAAATTGTTTTCCTCTTTTAAATCAATTTCTTGTCCCTATAACTTACTTTTGCTTAAACTATGTCTATGCTAGTCTATAATCACAGGTGTTCTACCCTTACTCCTATTCCCATTTGCATGACTTTTTAAAAGTTCATTTATTTTCAATTATTAATTTTCTTTTTTTCTTTAATTTATAATATATTAATCTTGCCTTTTTTGTTCCTTCTGCATTCCTATTCATTTAAGAGATTAGTTCAAAATCTTCCCTTTCCTCTATCCTCTTATTTTTAGTAATTTTCTTTTACTTCACCTTCTTTGAAGGTTTTCTGTTTTGTCATCATTACTTCTCTTCCTTTCCAGCCCATCTGAATTTTATTTTCCGATTCATGAACTTTATTCTTGTTTGTTACTTTTTTATTCTTTCCATAGCCATTAAGGCATTTAAAGCTTCTGATATATTGGGTTTTCTATTCAAATTATGTTATTTACTTTGCAGATCTTTTCAAAAACCCCTTTTTCTGGCTATGTCTCTCACTTAAATGTATATATAAGATGAATGAAAAAGAAAGAGAAAAATAGGAGAGATAGAAAGGGAAAAGAGAGATTTATTACACATTTAATATGTGGCAGGAATTGTGCTAAGCACTGGAGATACAAATAGGGAAAAGACAGCACATAAAGAGGTCCTGAAAGGGGGAAGGCTGAGAAGATAAAGGAGATATGCAGTAAGTGGCATGGAAGCTGGGGCCCTGGGAAGATAAGGCAAAAGCTTACCTATCCAATCAGGTGCAGCCAGGGACAAAGTCTTTGGTTCTACTAGGAAGGTGATGAAGAGGATGACTGGACAGCAGAAGACATGGTCAGGAGACAATGTGGGAAGTGGTATAGAGGCCTGGGCCTGAGCAAGGTAAGGGTAAATATCATCTATGAGTGCCAAGTAGCCCCAGGTTCAGTCCAAGTTTTCTGTGGAAGGGGAACGAGGCTGATGGACCAAGAACAGACAGCATAGCAAATAATAATTAACTTTACCAGATGGCTGAGTTCAAAAGTTAGTCGTAAATCTGAATATATTGAGATGTTTTATATTTTGGGTTAACAGTGCACTATTTTGTGGGTGAGGCACTGTGACATACCTAAAAGAGAACGAGCCTTGAAACCAGGAAGACTTGGGTTTCAGTCTCACCTCTGACACTGGTGATGTGACACTGGGCAAGTAGCTTCATCTCTCCAAAGGCAACCAAGGCAAATATTTAAGACTACATTATGGAAAAGATGCCAAGCTCTATCTGTACAGGGCCTTTCCTCACTTAGGCATATAGTATATGAAGGAAGTCATAGGCCCAGCCCCTATCTCCATCTCCTCTCTGGGCATGAATGGCAGTTTATTCAACTAGCTTGAAAAAAATAATTAAATCTTTCAAAGAATCTATAATACACACTCAATAGTTTTTTGCATATTTTTAATAGGAAGGATGGGAATTCCTGAAAAACTGAAAGAATAAAAGTATATTTGAAGTGGTTACTTTATATAATTAAGGGACAAATAATCCATGACAGTTAATCCATCTTTCTAATGTGTGTTTGAAAGGACTAAGAACATACATTTGGATAAATTCCAATAGCAGCCATGCTCACTCCTAATCTGGTTTAGCTCCTGACTCCTCAAACTTTTCCAGTTTGCCCCAGGAGCCTGCACAGGCTGGAGATCCTTCCATTCCTGTGACCTCCTCCTCCAATTACTCAGCTCCTTCCTAGAACTCCTAATCTTGCTCACCTCCTAAATCTCTCAGGACTACTCCCTCTCCCCTGACACCCAGCTCACTGTTATGTATTTTCTTCTCCCCATGAGAATGTAAGCTCCTTGAGGTTAGTGACTGTCTTCCTTTTTTCTTATCTCATATTCCTAGCATTTGGCAGAGTACCTGGCACATAGCAAGTGTTTAATTGCTTAATTTTATCTAGGCATCTAGGTGGCAGACTGGAAAGAGTGTCAGTGCTGGAGTCAGGAAGACCTCAGTTCAAATTTGACCTCAGACACTTACTAGCTGTGTAATTCTGGGTAAATTACTTAACCTTGTTTTCCTCAGGTTCTTCATCTATAACATGAGCTGGAGAAGGAAATGGCAAACCACTCCATTATCTTTGCCAAGAATACTTCAAATGGGGTCATGAAGAATTGGATAAGATGAAAAACAATAACAATTCTAGTCTAATCTCATTCAACACAATTCTAACTACTTGGTGGTTTGCTAAATGTCAACGAATTGTCAGGAAGTATTATTCATTACCATTAAAAATCAGACTCAAAAATGCCCCATCCTGTCTAAACACTGAAAATTGACCTTAGAAACTAAATATATTAAATCTTGCTTTTGATTCCAGTATTTAGTCCTGCTAACCATACAACCTTATAAATCCCAGTTTCTTCTTAAATGGGAAGTGTATCCATGTCTTTTACACCCAACCTACTTTCTAAGGGTTTTTATCTAGCATTGCAATTGTGTAATAAATGCAAGCATATTGCAATTATTCTGCACCTTACTAGAATACATCTTCTCAAACACAACGCCAGGATTCCTGGGGATTCCATTGAGACTCACAGATCATTCATTTGTAAGCATGGATTTTTCCTATCCTCTAATATCTCACCGAAGAGTTGAGTTTGGCTAATGCCACTAGTCATTTTTAAAAGAATGACTGAGTTGTTAAAATTTGAAAACCTGCAGCTGTGTCTATGTAATAACTACATTTTCCAGTATTTGTCAGCTCCATAAAAAGAGGTTGAACATATAAACCCCATAAACTTAACCACATCTAGGAATTCCCAAATGCTTTCAATTATACAACAATTACTCTTACATCATGCCATATCTGAAAATGATTAAGCCAGTAGAAGGTACTGTCAACACTGTTTCATAGCTTCCCTGATAACACAAAGGACAATATCTTAAAGTTGATTTCTTTAAATTAGCTTCTATTCTAAGGATTAGAAAAAGAAGAGTACAGTTCCCACTACAGAGGTGATAAACTCTGCTTAGGAACAGAAGCAATGGAAATTATTTTAAATATAAACTTTATGAGATGCATTTGTGGTCCACAGGAACTGGATGAAGAAAATCAAAAGCATTTCCCATTAAGTGCTTTATGTAATTAATAAACATGCTTTACACATTAGCATGTAAACAGAGAAAGAAAATGTGGTGGATGAGAATTTAACACATGGAGTAGGAAGAAAGCAGAAAAATACCATCTGCATCTAATTACTTCCAGGAAAGAAAGGACAAAGAGCAACTGAGAAAGGGCTATTCATAATTTTTCAAACTACTCTTCGATTTCTATTTTCCATCTGCTCCTCTGACCCTTATACCTCTGAAAATGTCACTTTCTTTTTAAGAGGAAAGTAATAAAGGAACAAGTTTCTGGAAAATCAGAAAGTGATTCTGAATGAATGTTTGCATTTGAACTCCAGTATATCTAACTGTAATTTACAAACCAAAAATGTTTAGTGGGATGCTTGCAGAAGCATATAGATCTATATTTATGGAGTACTGTACTCTATTTTTTAACTGAAAATTTTCTCACAGCTCTGCATGCTGAGAGAGGAAGATAACTCACTTCTGCTTGAAATCTCAGGTCCTTCAGGAACTGAGTAAGGTAGTGCAAAGAGACAGGTTTTAATTTTCCCCACTAAAAATGCAAATATTGTATTTTACTTTACCTTGAGAGGATGTTACCCATTAATCCCAAAAGGAAATAGCAACAACATTTTCACTGTAATTTTTTTTCCGAGGTGGAGGAATAATGGTCTATTAGATTACGTAGCAAATGAGGAAAAGCAATGCTAAGGCACTTGGAGTCAGAACTCTTTCCTAGCCAAAATCTAGGTTACTCTTCAACCATAAATTTGGGAAAGTTATGTGAGATATTTGATATAATTAAGATACATATGCATATATATATAGAGAGAGATATAGATATACAGATATATATATCTGTATATCTATCTATCTATCTATCTATCTATCTATCTATCTATATATATATCCTTTAGGATGATGAGATTGACCAATGTTTCTATGAACACACACATATACATATGTACACATGCACATATATGTATATATGTATACATGTATATACATGCATATACATATGTGTGTTCAAGTGTGTATGTTTATTTCAATCGTAGGCTCATTCTGGCAATAAATTAAATAGTAGGGAGGAGAAATAAAGAGGTTAATTCCAAATGACATTTGCTTTCTCCTTAGAAGAGAAAGAGCCCAAGTACTCTCAGTCTTCATACAAAGCATAAGCAGGGTGAGACTATATCTCCCAACCTTTTATGTTCCAGGGCTATAATGCTGATAATGTAGTATCCTGAACATGGATCCCAGAAACTGGACAGAGATTGAAAAGGGCTAGCAAAGTGCTTTAGAAATTATATGAATAAGTAAATGCTGTTTAAGAAATTCATCTTTTACATTGTACACATTAACAGTAATATTGCAATGATAATCAACTGTGCAACACTTAACTACTCTGATCAATACTACAATCCATGAAAATTCCAATGTTTGATCAATACTATAATCCATGACAATACCAATGTATTCTTCATGAAAAATGCTATCTACATTCACATAAAAACCTGATGAAATCTGAGTGCAGATTGAAGCATATTTTTTTCATTTTATTTTTCTTTATTTTTTTCTACATAGCTAATATTGAAATATGTTTTGCAAATCTTCACATGTATAATGGTTATATTTCTTGCCCTCTCAATGGATGGGGGAGGGGTAGAGAACACTAAAAATATCTCTTTTTTAATTCTTCCTTTTTTTCACTACTCTCTACATTCAATACTGTCTAATTAACATCCATAATTCAATTATATAAGTTTTTCCTTATATGTCTTGAGAGAAATGATTATTTCTTTCTTATATTAGTAACCAATTATTGAATTTGGACCAGGATTTCTTTCATAAGCCTGTAGGTTGTTCAGTCTCTGAAGGACATTGTTGATGGATGAGATTGCCTCAATTCTCTGGGTACATGCCTTTTGATCCTGGATGGGAGGCCCCAGCCAATTAGAGAACCTTACAAAGAATTTTATCTAATCTGGGTGAGATCCAACACACTGTGTACTAGTTAGACAGGTCTGAGTGATCAAAGTCACATCCTCCAGCCCCTCATTAGAATAGGCCCACCTCTCATTATAATATTCATTCTTCTCAATTGTTAATCAATCAGAGTTGATTGCCACTCTCAGGAACACTCACTCTTCCGACACCCACTCCTTGAGTGGGTTCCATGAAAGGTCTTTGGCATTCAAGAGTTGCATTGACTCCTTTTATTAATTATTGCTAGCATGATTAATAAAATGATTAATTACCCAGAAAATATATCTCTGGAACTTTTTTATACATTACAACCCTTGCTTTCTTTAGCTTGGCCATAAACTGGTCAGTAAAGCAAGGAAGCAGATAGATAATGGAAGTAACTACTGACTTTGATTTTTAATTTTGTCATTTTCAATGTATAATTTTTAAATGATACTTCTGGTCTTTACATTACAGTCATTTTTCTGTTCCTATATTGAATTCTTCCTTTCTTGTAACAAAGAAAAACAATTAAGGAAAAAGATCTGCTATAGGAACTTTCTCTGAAAATGCATAAAATATTTCTCATCTCCAGGACCATCCTGAGTTTTTTCATCAGAGTTCAAAATACAATTATGTTTTTCATTTTCATTGTGTCATCTCTAGGCACATGGTTCTCTTGACTCTGCTTATTTCATTCTGCATCAGTTCAGACAAATTTTCCCATGTTTTCCTGAACCCTCAATAATTATTATATATTATTGTGCAGTAACATTTCATCATATGTGTATATCATAATTGTTTTTTCAGTACATCCCAAATCAAAACACAGAGACCTACTTTGTTTCTAGTTCTTCTCAACCATAAAGAATGCTGCTATGAATATTTTGGTATATATGGAAAAAGTATTGCACATTTGTTTCTGTCTTTCATTTCTTTGGCATATATGCTTAGTAGAAAGATCACTGACTTGAAGAATAATGGTATGTATTCATTCTTCTATAATTCTCAATGGAAATTGAGGACAGTTGGACCAATTTTCAACTCTACCAAGACCATATTGGTTTATGTATGTAATTCACTGCCCTGACAACATTGACTGATCCTCTTTTTTCCATCTTTGACAATTTACATGGAGTGAAGCAAAACCTCAGTGTTTTTTTAAATTTATTTTTTCCTGTTAATAATGAATAAGAGTACATTTCCAAATCTTTTATGGTTTGCAATTCCTGTTTTGTTTTTTTTTTTGTTGTTGCTGTTTTTTGTATGAAGTTCTTTCTTTCTTTTTTTTGGTGAGGCATTTGGGGTTAAGTGACTTCCCCAGAGTCACACAGTTAGTGAGTGTTATGTGTCTGAGGCTGGATTTGAACTCAGGTCCTCCTGACTCCAGGGCCAGTGTTCTATCCACTGCACCACTTAGCTACCCCAATCCTTGTTTTTTTTTTTTAAACTGTTTCTATCCTTTGGCTACCTCTTTATAAGGGAAAAATTTTGGAGTTATATATTTGTCTTTATTTTGTATTCATTTGAGATATCAGACTATTATCAGAAATATTAGATATATTTTACCCATTATAAAGTGTCTTTTACTGATACTGTTTTGCTAATTAAAAATAATTTTATAATCAAAATGATATATTTAATCTTTTATGACTTCCTCTATTCCTTCTTTAGTTAAGTATTCTCTCCAAGTAGTTTAGAAAGATACTTGAGGCAGTGTGGTACAATGGAAAGATTATTGAATTTGGAATCACAGGACCTAAGTTTGAATTCTGGCACTGCTGCTTATTCCCTGTATAATCTTGTTCAAGTCATTTACTGTCTATGAACCTCATTTTCCTTATCTTGTTAATGAATAATCAAATGAGATAATATTGGCAAAATCTTAAAATAACATCTGGTATAGTATACCAAAATAGTATATAATGGTATACTAAGCTTAAAGTAAATGTTGGTTGTTATGAAGAAGAGGAGGAGGGGGAGGAGGATGAAGAGGTTGGAATAAGTGAATTCAGGACCATTCCATTCAGGAATGCTGGTAATGCTTAATATTGTCTAGGGGCAGGGGACATACCCCATGACATACTTTTAAGTTTAACCTGCATTATTAACATTTTCTCCATCACCTTCTTTTGTCTGAATAATGGACAAAAGAATGAATCAAGCCTTGATTTTTAGTATTTGCTGATTCCTGAGGCATAAATGCTCACACTGAAAATTTAAGAATCAGCTTGAGCCAGTTTGAGCAGTCTTCAGAATGTACCTGCTTACAGCTGTGTATCTATGATCCTACAATTTCTTAGAACCTTAGTTTCCTCTAAAAAATGAGAGTTGAATTAGATGAACTCAAAGGTGCCTTTTAATTTTAAGTTCTATTTTTTTCATAGTATAATCTTGTATATTAGGGTTATATATTCTCTTTAACTTTGTTTCATTATAATGTGGGAGATAGTGTACCAATCTGAATTTCTGCCAAATACCACCACCCCACCAGCACAGATCATGGTATTTTCCAGGTGGTAATGAAAACAGTTCACACTGATGGTTTTAAAAGCATTTTTCTCAATACTGAGAGTACATTTCAGTTTCCCCAGCAGTTCTTGTAAAAAAAACCAAAAAGGTCATAAATTCTTATACATAAATTATACATAAATTCTGGAGTTGATCAAACACTGGGACATTATTTTCTGTGGCTTCATTTTCTTCATTATCTAGTCTGTTCCACTGTAATAAAGTCTGCAATCTGGTATGCAATATCTCCTTCATTTGGACTTTCCCTTGAGAACTTAGAATTCTTGCATTTCCAAATGATTTTTAATTTGTCTATTCCAAAAATTTTTTCAGCAGTTTGATTCTTATACCACCAATTTTGTCAATTAATTTGAGCAGTATTGCTTTTTCTATTGTACTGGCATGGCCCAGCATGAGAAAGGAATATTATTCCAATTGTTTGCTTCTTTTTATTTATTTTTAAAAATTTATTTAGTATTTTATTTTCCCCAGTTACATGCAAAAACAATTTTAACATTCATTTTTTAATACTTTGAGTTCCAAATTCTCTCCCTTCCTCCTGCCCCACCCCACCACCGTTGAGAAGGCAAGCAATTAGATATAGGTTATACATGTGTAGTCATGTAAAACATTTCCGTATTAGTCATGTTGTGAAAGAAAACATAGACCAAAAAAAAAAAAAAACCCTCAAGAAAAATAAAGGAAGTTTAAAAAAAACAATATCCTTCAATCTGTATTCAGATACCACCCGTTCTTTCCTTGGGGATGGATAGCATTTTTCTTAATTCTTTAAGAGGTGTCTTGGATCATTATATTGCTGAGAATAGCCAAGTCATTCATAGCTGATCATCTTAGAGTATTGCTGTTACTTTGTACACGGTACATTTTACTTTGCATCAGATCATGTAAGCCTTTCCTAGTTTTTCTGAGATCATCCTGCTCATAACTTCTTACAGCACAATAGTATTCCATCATAATCACGTACCACAATTTGTTCAGCCATTCCCCAACTAATGGGCATCCCCTCAATTTCCCATTATTTGTCACCAGAAAAGAGCTGCTATGAATAATTTTGTACAAAAGGTCCTTTTCTTTTTTTTTTAATCTCTTTTGTGATACATATCTAGTAGTGGTATTGTTAGGTCAAAGGGTATGCATGGTTTTAGGCCTTTGGGCATACTTCCAAATTGCTCCACAGAATGGTTGAATCAGTTCACCTCTGTCAACTCCACCAACAATGCATTGATGTCTCATTTTTTCTACACCCCCTCCAACATTTGTCATTTTTATTTTTGGTCTCATTAGCCATTCTAATAGGTATGAGGCAGTACCTCAAAATTGTTTTAATTTGCATTTCTCTAATTAATAGGGAGTTAGAGCATTTTTTCATATGGCTATAGATAGCTTTGATAACTTCATCTGAAAACTCTTCTTATCTTTTGATCATTTATCAATTGGAGAATGGCTCTTACTTTTATAAATTTGATTCAATTCTCTATATGCCTGAGAAATGAGGCCTTTATCACAGAAATTTGCTTTAAATTTTTTCACAGTTACTATTGATAACTGTATTACCCTTCACAATATTTCCCCCTCTGTTTATTCTATTCTCTCCCTTAATTCTGTCCATCCTCAAAAGTGTTTTGCTTCTTACTACACCCTCCCCCAATCTTCCCTCCCTTCTATCACCCCCCTTCTTTTATCCCCTTGCCCTCCTACTTTTCTGTAGGTTAGGATAGATTTCTGTACCTAACTGAGTGTGTATGTTACTCTGTCTTTGAGCCAATTTTGATGAGAGTAAGGTTCATTCACTCCCTCTTACCTTTCCCCCTCTTCCCCTTCATTGTAAAAGCATTTTCTTGCCTCTTTTATGTGAGATAATTTACCCCATTCTACCTCTCTCTTTTTCTTTCTTCTAATACATTCCCCTTTCACCCCTTAATTTTATTTTTTAGATATTATCCCTTCATATTCAACTTACTCCGGTGCCCTCTGTCTATATATATACATATATATATATATATATACTCCTTCTAACTGCCCTAATAACAGGAAAGTCTTTTTTATGAGTTACAAGTATCATCTTCCCATGTACTAATATAAACAGTTTAACCTTATTAAGTTCCTTATGATTTCCCTTCCCTGTTTACCTTTTTATGCTTTTCCTAAGTCTTATATTTGAAAGTCAAATTTTCTAACCAAATCTGGTTTTTTCATCAAGAAAGCTTGAAAATTCTCTATTTCATTAAATTTCCATTTTTTCTTCTGAAGGACTAAACTCAGTTTTGCTGGGTAGATGATTCTCAATTATAATCCTAACTCCTTTGACATCTATAATGTCATATTCTAAACCCTCTGATCCTTTAATACAGAAGCTGATAAATCTTGTGTTATCTGGCTGTGGATCCATGATACTTGAATTGTTTCTCTTGGACTGCTTTCACTATTTTCTCCTTGACCTGGGAGTTCTGGAATTTGGCTATAATATTCCTGAGAGTTTTCATTTTGAGAACTCTTTTAGGAGGTGATCAGTGGATTCTTTAAATTTCTATTTTACCTTCTAGTCTAGAATATTATGGCAGTTTTCCTTGATAATTTCTTGAAAGATGATGTCTTTTTTATCATGGCTCTCTATCCGTCCAATAATTTTTAAATTCTCTCTCCTAGATCTATTTTCCAGGTCAGTTGTTTTTCCAATGAGATATTGCACATTGTCTTCTATTTTTGTTTTACATTCCTTTGGTTTTGTTTTATTGTTTCTTAATGTCTTACAGATTCATTAGCTTCCATTTGCAGCTATTATTGTTCTCATTTTACAGATGAATCTCTCTGTCTATTAAAATGAAATTTATTAAGAAAAAAACATCATTTCAAAACTTTTTCAAATATGGGCCATCCAAATAATCCATGACATCCTTTCTAAATTTTAGGATACAAGCAATTTCTGTGTCTCTTCTGTATTCACTGAATTATAACTCTTGTGCTAATGGTTGTGGGTACACAAGATCATTCTAATAAAAATGAGAACTGATTTGTTTAATGATCCAGGAGGAATGAGTGGTCCGAGACTTTCCCATCATTTTCCTCCTCTCTTCAATCTATTATAATTCTTTATTTGTTCCATGACCTTCTTCACCTTTTGTATTACTGGCATCTTTTTTCCCTTTCTCAATACCCAGCTTCCTTTCTCTCCCTGTCTTCCCTATTGTTTCTATTCTTTTGGTCCTAAATGGACCACCAAGATACATCTTTTTTTTTCCTGAGTTTTTTTTTCTAATATAAGCAAACTCAAGTAGCATCTCTGGAAGAAATGGGCTGCCAGCTTCAAAATGGGAGTTAAAACATATCATGTTGACATGTGAAAATCCTGCTCAAAAATGATAATCATAGAAATACTCAATATCTTCTTCCTATTTGTGTTAGCCAGTGGTCCATGGACATTGGCTGTTGTGATGTAGCTAAAAGGGCACTTGACCAGAATGAGAAGACCTGGACTGAAGTCCCAAATTTAACTTTAATTTTTATATACTTGTGTGACCTTAGGCAAATCATTTTTGAGCATCTATTTCCTCATCTATAAAATGGGTATAACACTTGTGCAACCTGAATCATAGGAGTGTTTTCAGGAAACCACTTTGTAAATTGTAAAATGGTTAGAAACATGAGCTATCATTATTGATCAAATTTTTGTCTTTCAACACTTCCAATTAGATTTTCCAAAAATGTTTACCATTATAGGGAGGAAAATAAGAAAATTCAAGGAAGGATAAAAAAGTTATATAATTTTTGGGCAAAGTTTTTCTTTTCCTATAATAAAATCAACTTGAAATCAACATGTGCGAAATATTAACTATACCCTGCCAAGATGTGAGGCTGTCTTCTTTCGGACATCCTACAGACAACATGAATAAATTAGATAGCAGAACATTCAGCTTTCAGAGGCACTGGACAACCAGTAGGAAGCTACTGGAGTAGTCTGGACTTTGATACACAAAGATGGACAAGTTCATCCTTTCCACTAAAGATATATTAAACTATTTGTTGAAAGTAAAAGAAGGCTCATATTGCCAGCTTCTGTGAAAACCCATATGACTATCTGTTATGTTTCCTAATGTAAAATTTTGATGTTGTATTTCTATCAGACTTCATGGAGGCTTTTTTTTCCCTTAAAGACACCCAATCTGTGTGAATGTGTGCAGTTGTATTCACATATGTATATGTGTATGTGTGCTTATATTTCCACATGAAAGGGAGTTAATTTCAATTCAATACAACTATTTATTAGGCAACAGCCTCATGTAAGGCACTCCACTAGAACCTGGGAACCCAAAGAACAAATGAACCATAGTTCTATGTTCTCCTTCATGAGAACCCTTTGCCATTGGGTAAGCTATGAGTAGACCTACACTGGGGCAGGGGATGGGAAGGCACTTGGGTCCCTCTAAGGCAAGGGGAACTAATGATACATTTGTTGAAAGGGTGTCAAAAACAGATTGAGTGCTCCAAAGGGTACAACATCAGGTATCATCAAGGAACCAAACAGATGGAGGACAGGGGATGAAAGTAAGTTTAGGGTATGGATATTGAGGTCAGCAATTCAGAAGCAGTTGCAGGCATGACTGATAGTCAGATATGCATCTAAGAAACTAGGCTCCTGAACTAGGGGTGAGCTCATCTAAATAAAGCTACTCTCCAATTTGACATAGAATGATATAATGGAAAGGCTATTATGTTTGAGATCAGATAACATAGGTTTGAGTCCTAGTTCTGCTACTTGCTAATGGACTTGGAGTCAGGAAGACCTGAGTTAAAATCTGCCCTCAGACGTTTACTAGCTATGTAACCCTAGACAAGTCATTTAACTAAGATTACTCATCTATGAAATGGGAATAATAATTGCTCCTAAGCCCCAGGGTTATTGTAAAGACCCAAAGAAATAGCATAAGAGCTTTGAAATCTAATGAGATAACAAACCTTAAAGGACTATATCAATGCTAGCTGTTAGTTATTCCAAGACTCAGTTTCTTTGTCCATAAAATGAAGATTGTGTATAAATAAATCTTTGTATAGTCCCTTTTATCTCCAAATAATAATCAACATTGATACAATACCTTGAAGTTCACAAAATGCTTCATATATATGATCTCATTTGAATTTTATAACAACTGTGAAGGTAGGTACTATCACCATTATTATCTCCATTTTACAAGAGAGTAAGCTCTGAAACATTAAGTGATCATACATGGTCATACAACTCATAAGTGCCTATGGCAATATTTGAACCCAGGACTTCCTGATACTAAGTTCAGCACCCTAACCATCAACCATCAAGCCTCTCTCTCTCTCTCTCTCTCTCTCTCTCTCTCTCTCTCTCTCTCTCTTTCTCTCTAGGCAACTGGGGTTAGGTGACTTTCCCAGAGTCACACAGCTAGTGAGTTTTATGTGTCTGAGGCCAGATTTGAACTCTGGTCTTCCTGACTACAGAGCCAGTGCTCTATCCACTGTTTGATCTAGCTGCCACCACCCTGTCTCTTTATGGTCGTTTGCAGTTAGCTCTGTACTACTCAATCATCTGCCTGGGGTTTTCTTGTTAAAGGAATAGTCATAATTAGTATTTCTTCCAACTGGAACAAAAAAGTTAGGGATTGGGGATAAAGGGGAGAAAGAGTCAGGGAACCATGGCAAGGAATGTGGTAGGCAGTGACTGGAGAGAAAGCAGACTGTCTTCAAGGGAGTCCAGCCCACGCCTCTTTAGCAACTGGGGGTAAGGGATGGCAGACATTAGAAGAGGGGAATCAAGTTTATGGGAACCTAAGGGTGACAGCTCAGGGCCAGGATAAGGAATAGGATCATTTGATGCAAAACCTAAGTAGAGCTGTTTCTGAACCACTTCTTTAGGTAATCATTCCCAGCTCCAAGGTATAGCACCCCTAAGGATGTCAGCATCCTAAAGCAAAGTCTTTGTTCTCCCTACTTTCATTATAACTGATTTATGAGTCCTAATCATTGTTAGTGTTTCCTACATTGAAACAGCTAACTTTGTGCAGCTGGTCAAGCACTCTTATACAATTTGAGAGGGAGTGTAAGAAGTATACACAAGTGCATATAATAAAAAGACCACTGTGGTAAAAGCAAAGAAGGAATCCAGAGAAATTTCTATGAGAAATTGGAAGAAGGGAAGATCAGTTTTAGCTGAGGGCATCAAGGAAGACATCATAGAGGAGTTGGCACTTCAGTTAGGACCTAAATAAAATTAGGAATTTCATTAGGAAATAAATAATTTTAAAACAACACATCATTTTAATCCAGGTCATAAATTAGATTATAGGTTTTTTGAAGGCAGGAGCCAGCTTTTACTTAAAAATAGGTCCTAGTGAACCTGGCCTCTCCTGAAATACAGCTTTTTGTTCCATCACAAGACCAACAGGCTCTACTTTGGTATTTATTCCAAAGAGAATGAACTTCCCCTGAACTAATTGATTAAATCCCCTAGCCACCCAGGGACTATTTTTGTCACTACTTGTCTGCACTCCTGATTCTATGCCAGTAGAACCCAGAGTAGCTAATGCATGAAGAAGTAAGTGATTTCAGAGCTGACAAGCATGATTTGTTTGTATATTTAGCTAAGTTCCTGGGACTGCTCCCAGGATGCTGGAAGTAAGAAGTTATTTCACAGCATTTTGATGTAGGAATATGATATGTGGGCAGAATGCATTGTGCAGCCCTTCTTTGCAATTAATGATATAACAAAGTGGGAAACTTACCAAGCTGCAAAATGTATTGTTCCCTCTTAAAATTTCTCTCCCTAGATCAACAAATTAACTGTCTATAAGACAATAGTGGTAATGATTCCTTCAGGAAACAGTTCTCCCATAAAGACTTCTTTAATCCTTCAAAGTAGAATTTGTCTCCTACTTGTATATAGGTACACTTGCTTATTATATCTTATTTTGTAATATGTATTATGAGTGTGTCCTACTTCGTCTATTAGATTATAGGCTAATTGAGAGTAGAAACAACTTCCATTTTTTAATATCCCCCAACACTTAGCACAGTGTTCTCCATATAGTCTGAATTTAATAAGCGCTTGCAATAGATGGATGGCTGGGTGGATGAATAGGTGGATCAATTAATTAATACATGGATATGCGGATGAGTGGATAGGTGCATGATGGAAGAATTGATGTTGATAGAGCACCAAACTCATATTTATTATGTGGTGAACATATAGGAGCATAGATTTAGAGCATGAAGGGACCTTTGAGATGAGTTTGCCAAATTCCCATATTTTATAGATGTAACAAGCATTCATTAAGCACTTCCTATGTGGAAATCACTGTGCTAGGTATCGGAATTATGAAAAAAACCAAAGCCCAGCAAAATAAATAAATAAAAATCAGTTCTTGCCATCAAGGAACTTTCATTCTACTGAAATTTATGTGTGTGTATGTCTAAATATATAATATATATTTTTGCTAAGAGCTTTAGGCTACCTTCCTCTCCATCCTTCCCTAATGAATATCAGAAACTTAATATCAACCAGGAACTTAATTCCAAAGCTCAAATCTCCAACTGCCTTTCAGACACCAATAGATATCTTAAACTCAATATGTCTAAAACAGAGCTCCTTATTTTTCCCCTACACCCTCCCTCCTGCCTCCCCCCACCTCCTATCCTCCCTATTACTATAGAGAGCAACACCATTCTCACAGAAACTAAGGCTCACATCCTAGAAATCATGCTGGATTCCTCACTATCTCTCACTCCCATATCCAAACTGTTGCCAAGACGTGTTGATTTAACTTTTGCAACATCCTTCAAACATCCCCACTTATCTCCTCTGACACTGCTACCACTCTAGCGGAGGCATTCATCATCTCATGCCTGATTTTTGAAATAGCCTGCTAGTGGATCTGTTTGCCTTAAGTCTCACCCCATTCCAGTCTATCTTCTATTCATCCACCAAAGTGGTTTTTCCTAAAACACAGGTCCAATCATGTCATCTTCCCCTACCCCCACTCAATAAACTCTAGTGGCTTCCTATTGCTTCAAGGAACAATTACAAAATGCTCTGTTTGGCATTCAAAACTATTCATAACTTAGCCCACTCCAACCTTTCCAGTCTTCTTACACTTTACTTCCGAACTTGTACTCTTTGATTGAGTGACCTTGTCCTCCTGGCTATTCAATGAACAAGAAAATCCATCTCTCTTCCCTGGGCATTCTCTTTGGCTATCTCCCATGCTTGGAATCCTCTCCCTCCTCCACTCCAACTACTGACCTCACTGGCTTCCTTTAAGTCTCAACTAAAATTCCATCTCACACAGGAAGCCTTCCCCAACCCCTCTTAATTCACTGCCTTCCCTCCTTTAATTATTTCCTATTTATACAGCTTACTTTGTATATATTTGTTTGCATTTCATCTTTTCCATTAGATTGCAAGCTCCTTGAGGGCAGGGACCATCTTTTGCCTTTGTGTGTGTGTGTGTGTGTGTGTGTGTGTGTGTGTGTGTATGTCCTCAGCACTTAGCACAGTACTTGGAACATAGTATATAGGCACTTAATAATTGTTTATTGTTTACTTAATTTTCCCACTATTCACCCAGGGATAAGACCTCACTTCCCAGAGCATGCTCATGATTATGTGCTGAGATTGTTTTGCTTTTTGCTTTACTAACAGCTTTTAGTTCCAACTGGGTATATCATTTCTAAAACTTATTAAACTTATCTAATCTGCTAGTCTGGTTAAATTTGACTTGATATGATCTTAGAAGTTCCCAGCTGATTTGGGATAGGAGATCAAGCCAAGTGAAGTATAGTTATATAAATGACCCCACACTCAACCCAGTAATTTATATTACATTATAGTGTCATGAGTAGCATGTGAACAATAAATTAAGCTCATTAAAGCTAACTATTCCAAAAGGATAAGCATGGTGTGGATTGGGCATGGAGAGAAAAGAGTTTGACATGTCCAGAGGCAGGAACAGTTTTAATAAATGGCCCTAGAGATCCCAGACCACCATGAAATAGTTAAACTCATTGCTCTCTGAATACTTCTTGTATTTTCCCACTTCCTTGCCTTTGGTCAAATTGCTCCATCTTCCTGGAATGGTATCCCCTCTTTAAAGACCCATACCAAATGTCATAGCCATTATAAAACATTCCATGTTGTTACCCTCCATTTCAAAATGATCTCTTTCTACTCAAAATTATCCTAGTACTTTGTACCTCTTTTACCCATTTAGTGTATTCTTATTTATATTAAAGATACTTTGGTAAATATTCACAACACACACCTTTCCTTATAGATTTTAAGCTCCTTGAGGCAAGGACCATGCTGTATTTAGTTGTCAATGTAGTCATTTCTACCTCCACCATATCCCTCTTATTCTTCACCTCACTCTCCACTCACATAGTCACTACCTTAGTTCAAGTTCTCACTTTAATTATTGCAATAACCTACTATGAATCCCTCTGCTTTGTCTCTTCTTATTCCAATTCATTTTTTACACAGTGGGCATTGACTTTCCTAAAATCTCTGATCATTATCTCTGGCTCTGGTAACAAATGTGAACTGTACTTGGCAAATAAAGTCCTTCACACACAACCTGACCCCAACTTACCTTTCTGGTTTTGTTGCACCTTACTCCTTTTCATATACACTATGATTCAGCCAAAATGGCTTTCTTATTGTCTTTTATTAAAATAAAATAACTAGTATTTATATAGCTCTTTAAAGTTTGCAAAGCACTTTCCAAATATTACCTCATTTTATACAAGATACTCTATACCTTTTCTCCCTGCCTTTGCATTGGCTGCCCCCCATTTCTGAAACTCATTCCATTCTGATCTTTGTTTCTTGGAATCCTTTAATACAGTTCCAACATTATCTTTTCCATGAAGCCTTTCATTCCCCCCACTGATCCCTACCATTAGCTTCCAGTGCTTTCCTTTAAAATTACTTTATATCGATATTATTTTGTATATACCTATTTAGGTACATATTGTCTCCCCTGGTGTTTGTAAACAAGATTAACAATATTGAGGACTGTTTGTCTTTAGTCTTCATGTCTCCAGCACCTAGCACAATGCATAGAACAGAGCTGATGCTCAGTCAGAGCTTTCTGGTTGGTTCATTAGTTTTTGTATCCCTCCTCAATACATTAACATGTTTCTCTATCACTTCACCCCTTTCTCTCCTCTCTCTCCCTCTGTCTCTCTCTCTTCTCTCTCTCTCACTCTCTCTGTGTCTCTGTCTCTCTTTGTGTTTCTGGGTTTCTGTCTCCTCTCTCTCTCTGACTTTGTCTTTTTGTCTCCTCTCTCTCTGACTCTTTCTGTGTCTGTCTGTCTGTCTGTCTTTCTCTCTCTCTTCTGTCACTGTCTCTATTTGTGCTTCTCTGTCTCTGTTTCTCTGTCTCTCTCTGTCTCACTTGTTCTCTCTTTGTGTATGTATCTGTCTATCTTCATCTCTCTCTTTGTCTTTCTGAGTAGCTGTCAAGACATAATACATTGATCAACATGACTAGCAGTGTATCATGGCCACCACTCCCTGGCTAAAAAAAGTCATTTAGTTTTCAACTCTGCTTCCATGTTTCTGCTCTTCCTTCCAACATTTCTGGTTTCTACACCTATTGAGTCCTTATCTGTCAGTATTCAGGCTGCTGTGGTTTCTAGCATCTCTGTACTATGTTGCATGACTTGAAAGAAGTGAATACTCCATTCTACCTTTTTTCAAGAACTATACTTTGGGTAGATTCTACATGTTTCTAACTTCTTTTATTTTAGTTCTGCCAGCTGCTAACTTCCTTCCCTACTTTAACCCAAGAGGACCTTAAACAGTACAGACAATATCATTAGAGAGTGGATTCCTAGTTCAAAAAAATTGATGATTGCAAGAATTTATTTAACAAAAATGTTCTTGTCTTTTCCTTACTGTTAAGAATTCAAGAAATCAATAAGCTGTGAAGATAGGTTCTTTGCAGCCTTTTCACAGTCCACATCATGTTTAACTGTACCAGACAATCATCAAGTGTCCACAAAATCATTAAATCCCCAGTTTTATTTTTAATTAAAAATTCATTTAATCAGTATGTAGATGGGCAAAGACCCTCAGACTACCAATCTAAACTTAACTTTATATTCAATGGAGTTAAATTCTTATAAGCCAATGATAATGTTGTTAAGTAAAGACAAACAGTGTAGCCAGATTGAAGGATGGCTGGATAAACCACATTAGCTATGCAAATACAGATAAATGAAAATGAAACCCCAAAGGGCAACTAATGGCTTTCAGGCAGTTGGCAGATAACTGCCAAATTTCTTAGAAAGATTGTTTGAAGTGTAATATAATTATCTAGAGATGTCCTGGCCTAGTATATAGAAAACTAACTTTCAAATCAGAAGACCAAGACTCAAATGTTACCTTTGACACACTAGCTATATGACCCTTGGCAAGTCACAACTTCTCTCAGCCCAAGTTAACTCTGCAAAACTAAAGTTAGAGACCAGGAACCAATAAACAGAGAGATGGCACAGTAGATAGAGTGCCAGATCAGGAAGAGTTCAAATCTGGCCTCTGACTCTTACTAACTGTGTGACCCTGGGCAAGTCACTTAACCCTTTTGCCTCAATTTTTTCATCTAGAAAATGAGCCAGCAAAGGAAATGGCAAACCACTCCAGAATCTTTGTTGAGAAAACTCCAAAACAGGCACAAAGAGTTGGACACAATTGAAAATTGACTAAATAACAAAAAATATGCTCTGGAAAAATTTACTCATTGTGAGTTTCTTGTACCAAAAATTCATAGTTCTGGTATCCCCAAAGGAAAAAAGTTATTGGGGCAGCTAGGTGGCGCAGTAGGTAGAACACTGGCCCTGGAGTCAGGAGGACCTTAGTTCCAATCCAATCTCAGACACACAACACTCACTAGCTATGTGACCCTGGGCAAGTCACTTAACCCCATTGCTTAGCCCAAAAAAATAATTAGAGGAGGGGATATGATTATGACTCTCTGGGGCTCACTCTAGAACATGGGTGGGGAACCTGCTCTAGAATAATCAAACTGAGATAGTTTTCTCAGAACCTAATTGTTAATTAGTCATTGTCTCAGGTGGGGAAAAGGTTCTGATAACTTGATACAAATAAGAGGCATTTAGCACTTAAGCATATATTTAGTTTATAAAATCCCTAGTACAGATCACCAAACTAAAAGTGTGATAGTCTCCCATCTCCAAGAACTTTATGCCACCAATTAGATAAAATGACTTTAAAGCAAAATGTTTTTGATGCCATTTGTTTTAAACATGACCCTTATTTCTGGTTACTATCCCTACCCCCACCCCCAAATGTCCCCTCCAATACAGTAAAGAAAATGTTAAGCAAAGCCAGCTGACAAAGGGATGATATTTTTGTCAATGCATGCAAAATTCTGCTCCCATAGTCTTACATCATGATGACTCTCAAAAATATGTATCAGAGATACAAACATACATACCTAAAATAACTTAAGTGACTCTCATTTCTTAATTAACTTCACTAACAAAACCAGTATTTCCTATTCCTGTTCAAGGGCTAAAATCTTCAGTCATTAATACAGATTGAGTGCAACTACTCAAATAGCTCTAGGAATAAATAGGACTGTTATGTGGAAAATAAATCCTACCTTTTCCTTTCCTCCCCACTAGCCCCCCCCCAAAAAATTAGTTGTTCCATATTAATTACGTAAAATATGGAGGGGGGAAGGATGGATAGAAACCTTTATTGTGGCATAGACAAAATTATATATATAAATATATATGTGTGTGTGTGTATACACATGTATACATATATGTATACACACATATATGTGCATGTATGTATATACGCATATGTGTACATGTGTGCATATATCCGTGTGTGCATGTATACACACAAATACACACATATTTGTATACACACATATGTGTATATATACATGTATGTATATATACACATACATATACATATGTGACTAGCTATGTGATATCAAAGCTCTACCAAACACTAATCAGTTAATTAGGTCCTTAGGTACTTAGGGACATAGTTATTTGTGGACATAGTGTATAAGGACCATAGAGTTAGAGGTGGAAGGATACTTTAGGGGACATCTAGTCCAACTCATCTAATCTTATAGATAAGAAAACTGGGGACCAGAGAGAAGTGATTTGTCCAAGGTCACACAGGTAGTAAGTGGCAAAGTCAGAATTTGAACCCAGAGCCTCTGAGTGTGAAATTATCGCTCTCTCCACTGAGCTGGTACTGTTCTGAAAACTCCTTTAAATAGCACAAATCTTGGTCTCTTATTCTTCTCAGATTTTTAAATCCTATGGACTACAGATGCTTCAATATGTTCTGGTCTGATGAATGGCTCTTTGGTAGAGGTTACCTGGGGTTTTGAAAGCTTTTTAATAGGAACATAAGCTTTAACAGATCCTTTTCAGTTGGAATGGCTTCAAATGTGTGCTTAGTGATGGATTGTGAGATAATCATTCTAGACCTGACCTAGCTGAATCTGGAGAAGCTAATCACTAGTTTAACGGTACAGTGATGAAATCTTTGGCCACAGCAACTCTTGGAATTGTTGGCTGAGGGGAAATGAGGAGATGGGTGTATTCTACTTCTGTGGGGTATTTGAGAGAAACAAGTAAAAGCATTGAGGTAGATGAAAGCACATCATTCAAGAAATATTAAATCTGTACCATGATTAAAAAATTAACTTCCCTCAAGGAGTTTGTTACTATAAGAAAATGATATTATGCTGACAAGTAAATACAAAATAAACCCTTTTTTTGGTGGGGGGGGAGTAGATAAGGTGGATAGGAACTGATGGGACATATAATGCTATGTATTAAAAAAAAAAGTTTGTGTCCTTTTCTAGCCCCTTTGCCAACACCTACTGGCCTATATTTTACTTTCTAGAGACTCTCCACTCCTAATAAGTGAAATGCTAAACACAAGAGCTTGAGCAGATGTTAGTTAGTCTGTTTACTATATTGTATAATAAGCTTTAGAGATTGTTGCTGGTCTGTGCTTAATAAATCATAACTGTATGGAATTGTACTAATGACTGGCTGGATATAGAAGGTGAGGGATTAGGGAAAATCAAAGAGAATACCAATGTGTGTGTGGGAGGGAAGAATTGGAGTCCAAGAAGATATTAACATGGTAAGAATATGTAGTCCTAGGAACTGTGTGAGAATCCTATCTCTGCTCCTTATTACCAATGTGACTTTGACCAAATCACTTAATCTCTGGGTGTCAGTTTCCTCATTTATAAAGTTGGTTGGACTGGTTAATCCCTACAGTCTTTTCTGTCTCTAAACTTTCAAAGAATCTTGGAATCAAAGAATCATGGAAAGCTTCAGTATGGAAGAGTGGTTGAATGGTAGTGTCACTGACTAAAATATTAAAGACAGAAGGAAGAGTAGTTTTAAGGGGAAAGACAACGTGCAAATTTAAACAGCCATGTTGGTGAAGATGCTGGTGAAACATCCTGGGGTGAAGATGCACTGTAAGTAGTTGGATATGCTGTTCTGTGGTGAAGATAAAAATTTGTGAGCCTCCTTCATGGAGTTAGCTTTGGAAGCCATGAGAGTGAATAAGTTCATTAAGGGAAGGAACCAAGGAGAAAAATGAGGAGGATGAGGGACTAATATTAGGGACACATACCCCTAAAGGGTTTGAGAAGAGGACAAAAAACCAATTGAAACAAGACATGAGTGCTTAGAGAGATCAAAGGAGAACAAGAAGAGTGTCTTTAAAGACCAGGGAAGAGATTCTCTACTATACAAAAAGACCTGGTCAATAGCAAAGGAATGGGAATTAAAAAAAATACTGCTGGATCTGATGAGTGGAAGGTCATTATTGACCCCTGAGAGATTGACTTGGGTAGTGTGAAAGCCAGATTATAAAGGACTGAGGATAGAGCGTGGGTGGTGAGGGAGAGGCAATATCAAGTGCAAACAACTTTTTCCTAAAAACTTTGGCAGTAAAGTGATTAACAAAGATGAAGGCAGTGTTAGATGGGACAAGAAAGCCAAAGGAATGGTGTATTTTTTAGATTTAGAAATGCTGAAATTCTTTGGGAAGAAGTCAGTGAAGGGCAAGATATTTAAAATAAATTTCAAATAAATGGAAGTGGGATAACTTTCATATGCTGGTCCTGGTTCTGTCCCCTAGGCACCAAGGAGGACCAATTTAATCTCACTTCTATATGATCCACTTCAATAAGCCTTTTGAATATCTGAAGGCAAGGGTCATCCTTCTCCAGGATGAGAAAGAAGGAAAGAAACAAGTTTTTATTAAGTACTTACTATGTGCCAGGGACTGTCCTAAGCACTTTAAAAATATTACCTCATTTGATTCTCACAACTCTGGGAGGTAGGTGCTATATTATCCTTATTTTACAGTTGAGGAAATAGGCAGACAGTGGTTTAGTGACTTGCCTAGTGTCAAACAGCTTGTTTTCTACATTAAATTATAAGCACTTAATTGAATTTGAATATTACCAGATATAATTCATATCAACTGTTGCTTAGCCAAATCTCTCCAATCTTTGACTTGTATATTTCTTTTTATTGCAGCTAGGTGGCATGGTGGGCTTGGAATCAGAAATACTGATCTTCATGAGTTCAAATCTGTCCTCAGATACTTACTAGCTGTGTGACCTTGGGCAAGTCACTTAATCCTGTTTGACCCAGTTCCTCATCTATAAAAAGAGCTGGAAAAGGAAATTGCAAACTACTTCAGTATTTTCCACAAGAAAACCTCAAATGGGGTTATGAAGAGTCAGACACGCCTGAAATGATTCAACAAAAATAGGAATTTACTCTTATTCCCATAAAATTCCATCTTCCTTGATTAGATCCCTTGCTCTATAATGTCAACATCTTTAGTGATCTCAATTCTGCCATCTCACATCATTTCTTGACTTTGTGCAACAGGCAAATTTGATGCCATTTGAAAGAAGACATTAAAGGAAGGGATGATAAGGAGGAGTCTGAAGAAAACACACAATATGATTCACCCCAAGCTTCATATCCATTAAGAAAGGACCTTTATCTACCATTCTTATGTAGAAACATCCAACTTTAATCTTTTCTAGAAGCTGGAAGATGGATTGAGGTCACCAGTTCATGTGCATTATATACTAAATTCTGTACTTTATTGAGGTCATAAATCTCTTGTTTTCATCATCAATGAGTCCAGTAGAAGAGTTTTTAAAAGTACAAGATGTGTTTTGACTGATCTATTGCTTTCTGGCAGTTAATGAATTTTCCTGTTCTTTAAAATCATAGAATTGCAGAGTTGGAAGGGACCTTAGAGGTCAGTTCCCCCCCCCACCTACCCCCACTCCTGACACACCAGGTGCAGAAGTCCCTGGGACAACAGCCCTGTCAGAAGTTCATTCAGTCTCTGCCTGAGTTTAACCAATAAAATGAAATTTCTTTTAGAATAAGAAAAAATAAAGAAAAGAAGAAAAACTCTTTCCTCTTAGACTTTTCAGCTTGATACAAAATTTCTGCAGAGCATCATGGCACAGTGGAAAGATTGCTGAATATTGAAGCATAAAACCCAAGTTTGAATCTTAGTTCTTCCATTTACTATATGCCACTTGACCTCCTGGGTCTGTTTTCTGCTCTGTGAAATGAGTTGGTTGAACTAAATGACTTCTGAGGTCTCTTCCAACTTTTATGATTTTCTGACCTCCAAAGTGAAGTAGTTGGATAAGATGCCCCATAAGACCCCTTCCCTCTGTACATCTATGGTCCTATGAAGAAAAATAGCTAACAGGATTTTGGAATCTAATATTAGGAAGGAGGTAACCCATACCTGTCCTTTATATATCCAAGTCACCTGGCCCAGATGAACTACATCCTCAGGATACTGAAAGAATTATTTGTAAGATGTAAATGTTGACCTTCTGTCAGTGATCTTTAAGAGTTCATGGAGAGTGAAAGGTTTCTTATGACTGGGAAAGAGCCAACAATGTCTGAAACTATGAGCTGGTAAACCTGAATTTAATTCCTAGAACAATTAGGAAATATATTATCAAAGGGATGGTTGGTGAATGCCTAAAAAAGGAAGTAGTTAATGGCAAGAGCTGATATGACTTTGTTAAGGCAAAATTGTGCCAGTCTAACTCATTCATGGGGTAACTAGACTGGCAGATCTAGGAATGCTGTAGACCTCATTTGATTTCACCAAACCACTCAATAAAATTTCAAATACTATCCTTATGATAAACCACACCTAGATGGATTGGAAACTGATTGAATAGGACTAAAGAACAGTCACTAATTGCTGAGCATTAGTTTGGAAGGAGGTATCTTGTGAAGTTCAACAGGGGCCTATTTGTGATATTATGAAATTCAACATTTTAAGCATAGATTTCATGCTTAAAATTATAGATGACACAAAGGGACAACTCACATAATGAGCTACAAATTTAGAATAAAAAATATCTTCAAAGATCTGGATGACAAACTGAATCTAATAACATGGAATTTAATAGAAATAAATATAAAATACTACACTTAGATTAAAACAATGTATTTCACATAGATGAGATAGTAGAAGCACAATGAGGCAATAGTTCATGTAAAAAAAAAAAAGACCTTGAGTTTTTAATGGGCTACAAGCTATAACAGCCTATAAATTTAATGTAATCTTAAGTTTCATTAGGAAAAGTCATCATGAACAGGCAAGTTGATCATCCTGCTAGTATCTTCTTTGCTCAGACCATTTATTGCGTAGTGTGTTCAGTTCTGGATAACACATTTCAAAACTGACTGATGCAATCTGGAAAGCAACCAGAAGAGAGGAACCAAGAAAGTTAGAGCACCATTTGAGAGTCCAATTTGGCCTGAAGGGAAATTGACAGTTTTCTTGTTCTTCTGTATCCCAGAGAACAGAACTACGCCAAAAACATTGTTGTTGTTGTTGTGGTGGTGGTGGTGGTGGTGGTGGTTGTGGTTGTTGTTGTTGGAGTTGTTGTTGTTATGCCACTTGAACATTTTGTCTAGTTCAACATTCTGACTAAGTGCAACATTCTCTAGGAATCCATTATGGAGACTGCCCATAGTCCCTAACTTTCTTAATAGTAGAACCACTTCATTAAAGAAATCCAGACAAAGAGGAACACAACATTTAGAACATTTATCTCTAACTAGAACTAGAACTAGAACTAGAATTGAATAGAATAGAACTAGAATAGAAACAGAACATTCTAACATCTAGTTAGAAGAGTTGCCAGAGACCTTCTAGACCAGAGGTGTCAAACTTTTTGCTTACAACACTCCCAAGTGGATCCGAGATTAAAATATATTGGGGAAATACTTAACAAAATAAATAAAAATACAATAAAACAATGTTAATATGTGATTTTCGAAAAGTGGAGTTAGGAACTCCATTTCACCCCTCCAAAGTTCTAGCTCTGCAGAGAAAATCCATGCCTCTCTTCATAAAAATCATCTGTTAATGATGAAATGTTGCACAAGAGGAAAATAGAGTCATGGAGTTTGTACTGGAAGAGACCTCTGATATCATTTGCTTAGCTCAACTGTTATTTTTTTTTAGATAAGTACCTTGAGACCCAGAGAGGTCATATGACTTGCTCCAAAGCCACACAGGTCTTAAGTAATGGAGCTGAATTTGAACCCACATCTTCTAACTCAGTATTCAATCCTATTTCCACTGTACTTTCCAAACCTAATCAAGAACTCTGAAGTAAAAAAAAAAAAAAGTGAAGATACGAAAGATAAAACAAGTGCCATATGTTGCTGTTACTGTTGCTTTAAAAGACACTAAAAAGTACTGAAACCCCTAGTGAGAAATAGCACATTCCTGAGTAATTCTCATGGGTGGGGGTGGGTATTTTAAGTAGACACACTTATCAATCACACTGCAAAGACATATGTTTCACAGGGGCAAAGATGTGAGGTAACTGAGACAAAAGGTATATTTTCCATCCATGAATCACTCTGCATTTTTTCCATAATCCAATAAGAAGAATTTCCAACTTGCTTAAATGGAACTTTCACCAGCCAACAAGAAGTCAACAAACACAGTGAGAGACCTTTCAGACACGTCAATCCATTCTTGCTTCTACAGAGAAAAGCACTTCAGAGTCACCCATGATTTCTAAAGAAGAAACCCCACTGAGAGGATGTCAAGAAGCCAAATCCTTGTGCTAAGTGCCTTTGAAATCTCCTATTAGCATTGAACAGTCAAGGAGGGGATATAGCAATATGACTGGGCAACCTGTTCCGCTAGCTCTGAGTGTCATGTAGCACTCAGCTGGAGATCAAGAAAAGGGTGATATTTTTGCTTGCTCCTGAATTGGTTTTGACCACTACTTGACTGAAAGTGAAGGTAAGGAGTTACAGTGAGATTGCCCAATGTTTTAAATCTCATGGACATACATCATACAAACAGGAAATAATTCTGTGGATGATATCTTAAGAAGGGAGGTGGGGTACTTATGAGAAAAAGTTGACTTTTTCCCCCTAGTATCTTTGCTTTTTGATGAAAAAACTATTACTTCCCATTGAAAGACAAGGTCCCCCTTTAACTTCAGAGTCTGAGGTACACTGTATATTGGAAGAGTGGGGGAAAGAATACCCTAATTTCATTTTAAGCAGGTAGCTTCTTTTGAATATGCTTTTATGGCAAGGTTTGAGTGTAACTTCCAACCCAACTTCAATGCCAATGATACCCATTTTGTTATTTGTCTTCCATTAAAGGCAATAGTTAGAATCATAAAGTAGAGCCTGGAGATACTATAATTAAAACCATTACATAGAGAAATAGCAAAGAATAAGTGAGGATAAGGAGCTAGTGTTGGAGTCAGGTAGACTTCAATTCAGAAACCTGTCTCTTTGACTTAATTCTATCACCATGAGCAAATCATTTAATTGAGCTTTTCATCAGAATAATAGAATGATACATATAGTGTCTACCTCATAGGGTTGTTTTGAGGTTCAAATGATTATATATATATATATATATATATATATATATATGTATATATATAAAGGACATTGTAAATTGTAAAGCCCTATGGAAATGTCAGTTGTTATTTAAACAGTAAACTGAGACTCACATACCTTATGTGGCTTGCCCAAGATTATATAGCTAGGTAGGTTTTCATTTACTATTCATACCTTCCCAGATTATTGATCATGAATTGTCCCCAAAGAGCACCTTAAAGGCCCATGTGATGAGCAGACTTCTATCCATTCCAAGTGATAACCAAATTGTTAATTTTTCAAGATGATTGGTATGGGCCAGGATGCCAGTAAACCTGGGACAGTTTGAGTTATACTCACCACACCCACACCACCAACCAAGCCATAATGAGACAGGATGCAGTGAAACAGGCCCATGGCAATGAGTGATTTTTTTGCCCTCATTTGAATTGACCTGATACCTACTGTTCATCCACTTGGGCAAGAAGTATATAAGGATCATTCTATAGTTCCATCATAGAGCTACTGAGACTTTTATGGAACTTCCTTGCAGGCTGCTTTTACCTTCTTATAGACTGCTTTTATCTGAGGGTCATGAGTGTATTTCTTAAAGTAAGTGTTTGCTCTGACTCCTCAAGCTCCACGTAGTTCATTGCATCAGATATGGGAACCACTCCTAGGACAATGCAACAGGTTTCTGACTTCCTAACAGTGAAGTAAAAGGAGATTGTAGCTGTTTATGCTTTCAAATAAGATCGACTTCATTATTATTTCAAATGGAAAACATTAGATGAAAAATAAACTCAAATAGTTCTGGATTTGGAGTTAATCTGAGGAGAAAAGAGGCAAAGACTGATGTATATGCACATGGTGTGTTCTGGAAACTTTGGGATTAGACTGACTGGCCTAAAGACTTCATGTGGGGAATAGTAGAAAATATGCCTGGAAAAAATAGGTTATGTTTAGATCATGGAGAACTCTGAATCAATCACCTGTAAAATGTAAACATTAGGTTGAACTGTCTGAGCATCCATCTTAGAAATACAGCTAGGTCTGGCCAATAAAAATATTCAAAGTTGTCTCATTCCTAAGCTTTCTTTATAAATTATAAGTATTTTCTGCACTCATCTACCATACACATGTCCTTTGCTTTATACAATTTTATAGATGTTAAATATCTAATTCATTCTTAACATGTGTTGAATCCAGCTTCTTTTCCCCCAGTACATCACTTCATAAGACACATGTTGATTTCATTTGATTGGTTGATTATGGCTAACAATTTGGCATACAGCAGGTCTGTCTTGAGTGCTGTCCAAGGTGTTTTAGATAGTCAAGTATCAGAAACACTGTATCACAACACACTTTCTTAGTATGAACTCCCAGGTTCCAATACATACTAGTTTTTTGAAGATTTTTGACTCTACACATATAACCATATTAAAATAAATAATTAAAACAATTTTCCGTATTATTCAAGGTCCAGAAACAGTATGACATCAGTTAACCAGATATTTCATGCCATCGTGATTTTGTGGTCTAAATCATCCAAATAATTCTCTCTGTTCTCCACTTTATTTTGCATGTACATACATAGTCAAACATCATTTTTCAAACACTTT
>NW_020950417.1:3766493-3809157 GCF_900497805.2 Vombatus ursinus | reverse complement strand
GGCAAAAAGAAAATAGCTGTTGACATTACCTCTAAAGTCTTATCTGCAAAATGAGGTTGCCAATATCTTTACCCTTTTGAGGAAACCTGTAAGCAAGATATGAAATTAGAGGAAACTTGAACATCTGGTATAGCCTACTATAATTTGAAGGCATTTTGGAACAAGAAAATTTGAGGAATGTGGGTACCTGAATGGTTTTCTGCATGTGCTTTTGTGTATTCTATACTCATGTGTGTGTGTGTGTGTGTTCATGACTGTATGTTACAAGGTCATTGACAGCTGGGTCCTCAACCACACTTTCTGAGACCTTCCTTATTTTCTTTGGTGTGTTTCATTCAGAATTCAGGGGTTCCACATTGTACTTAGGATTTCGCTATTTATCTTGTGACCATACCACATGCTATCCTCATAATATTTTCTAAGTAATATTATTTAATACCATTACAATAGATCTTGTCTTTGGACACAATAATACTAATTTCCATAGACATTGTACATTTTGTTCATGTAAGCCTAATTAAAATATTAGACCATCATAGGAGCTTCTGATATCCCTCTATTCAGTCATATATCTTTTTGGTTCCCTTCCTTTTCTATCCTACATTTCCAAAGCAAATTTAGATCAGAATATCTTTGTTCATTCAGTTTCTGGTGTTTTGGTTTTTGTTTTATTGTTTTCTTTCCCAAGGTGCACTATATACCTGGAATTCCTTCTCATTTCTCATTTTGTCAAGATCAAGTATTGAATTTGGAGTCAAGAATATCTGAGTTTACATATTGCCTCCCACACTCACTAGCTGTATGACCCTAATCAAGTCACTTATCTCCTTTCAATCCCAGTTTTCTCATCTGTAAAATATTCATAACAATAACATCTATCTCTCAGAATGGTTGTAAAGCTTAAATGTCAAATATGAATATATGTATATATTTTCATATATACATATATAAGTGCTACATAAATTCTATATATTATCATTAGACTGTAAGGTCTTAGAAAGAAGGGACTGGCTTCCCCTTCCTTTCTTTATATCTCTAATATTTTGCAAAATACTTGGCACAAAGTAGGCTCAAAAAAAGTTTGTTGAATATTTAAGAGAAACATTGACAAACTAAGGTACTTCAAAAGATCTGTGAAGCTAAAAAAATACTCAATCTCACAAATACAAGATGGGGTGAATTGTGACTAAATGACAGTTCATCTGAAAAATATCTGAAAGATTTAGCAAAATATAAGCTTATCACAGGTCAACAAGATGCTATGGCAAACATGAAAAACTAAATCACAAGCTGTATTAAGAAATAAATGGCTTCCAGAAATTAAGAGGTGATACTCATTTTGTACTCTTAGTACAACAACATCTGGAATATCAAGGTCATTTCTAGGTACCATCTTTAGGAAGGATAGTCAAAAGCTGGAGAGCCTCCAAATAAGCTGACAAGACAAGATTTGCCCATCAGACTGGTGTATGGTCTCAGGTTCATGCAACATAAGAGGAGATAATGTTTCTTTACTAACTAGGGATCTTCAAGTATACTTGAAGCATACATTGTGGCTATATTGTAGAGGGAATTCATGTTCTGGTATAGATTGAATAAATAGCCACAAAGTTCCTTTCCAACTATGAAACTCTGGGATTCTTAGAATGGTGAAGATGATGAAGGATCTGTCATAAACAAAACTGTTGAAGGAACTGGTAAGGATTAGCATGATAGAAAAATGAGAAACATGATACTATCTTCAACATTAGTAATAAGAAAAATAATACTAGTAACTATAAGTATTATTCTTTAAGATTTACAAAACTCTTTATGTACATTAACTCATTTCATTTATACAAGAAACATGTGAGGTCAGTACTATAGGTATTTTTTAATTAGTTATTTATTTTTAACATTCTTTTCTTTTTAAATTTTGAGTTCCAAATTCTCTTCTTCTCTCCCACTACCTCCCCCATCCACTGAGAAGGCAAAATGTATCAATTATACATGTGAAATCATGCCAAACATATTTCCATATCTGTCATATTTTTTTTAAAAAGCAAGAAAAATAAAGTGAGAAAATTACGTTTCAATTCGCATTCAGAGTTTATCAGTTCTGTCTTTGGAGGTGGTTAGTACTTTTTTTTTTCATTATGAGACCTTTTGAATTGTCTTGGATTGTTCTATTGATCAGAATAACCAAGTCTTTCATAGTTGATCATCATGACAACATTGCTATTACTGTGAGCAGTGATCTATCAGTTCTTCTCACTTCACTTTGCATCAGTTCAGACAGGTGTTGTCATGTTTTTATAAGACCATACTCTTTGTCCTTTCTTATATCACAATGGTACTCTATCACAATCATATGCCACAATTTATTTAGCCATTCCTCAATTAATGAGCCTCTCCTCAATTTCCAATTCTTTGCCACCCCAAAAGAGCTGCTTTTTATTATATATATGTATATATATATATACACACACATTAATATTTAATATTATGGTGCATATAGATCCTTTTCCTTTTCCTTTTATCTCTTTGGGATATAGACCTAGTAGTCATATTGTTGGTTCAAAGGGTAAACACAATTTTATAGCCCTTTAAGCATAGTTCCAAATTGTTTTCCAGAATGGTTGAACTAGTTCAGAACTCCACCAACAGTGCATTACTATACCTATTTTTCCCTCATTCACTTCAACATTTGTCATTTCTGAGAGGTGTGAGGTTGTGCCTCAGAGTTGTTTTAATTGACATTTCTCTAATCAATAGGGATTTAGAGCATTTTTTCATATTGCTATAGATAGCTTTGATTTCTTCTAAAAACTTCCTCTTTGTATCCTTTGACAATTTATTCATTAGGTAAATGGCTCTAGTATTTATAAATTTGACTCAGTTCTATACTCAGTTTACATATGAGAAATAAGGTCTTTATCTGAGAAATTTCCTATATTTTTTTATGTTACTTCATTCTCCATAGTACTTTTTAGAACCTAATTATCTTTTTAAATTAGGTCCATTTTTGCTTTTGCTTTGTCTAAGATTGTTATCCCTGTGTTTTGTTTTGTTTTTGCTTTGGTCAAAGCATATTAGATTCTGCTATAGCTCTTTATTTTAGCTTTGTGTGGGTGTATTTCTGTTTCAAGTGTAATGTAAATGTTTCAAGTCTCATGTAAATAACATATTGTTAAATTTTGGTTTCTAATCCATTCTGCTGCTTCTGTTTTATGGGTAAGTCCATCCCATTCACATTCACAGTCATGATTACTGTGTATTTCCCTCCATCCTATTATTTAATGTTTCTAACTCTCTCTCTTTTTATCCTGTCCCTCTTCAAAGTCCATTTTGTTTCAAACCACTTCTTCCTTTAATTCACCCTCCCCTTTTCTCTTATCCCTGTCCCCCCTATTCCTATTGGACAAGTTACATTTCCATACACAACTAAATGTAAATATATTTTCTTCCTTCTTTGAACCAATTCCCGCGAGAGTGAGGTTCAGGCATTACTTGCTACTCCCTTCCATTTCCCCCTCAATTGTAAAAACTCTTCCTTGGACACCTCTTTTATGCAAGGAAGATGTCCCATTCTGCCTCTCCCTTCCCTTTTCTCCCAATGCATCCCTTTTTCTCTCTCCTTTATTTTAAAAATCATTCCAAACATAATTGACTCACATTGATGCCCTTTGTCTATGTTAAATCCTTTCAACTGCCCTAATAAGGATAAAGGCCTTAGGATTTATAGGTATCATCTTCCCATATAGGAATATAAACAGTTTAAATGTATTGAATCTTTTATGATTATCTTTCATATTTACCTATTTATGCATCTCTTGAGTCTTTTATTTGAATGTCAAATGTTCCATTCAACTCTGGTCTATTTATCAGAAATGCATGAAAGGCCTCTATTTCGTTAAATATAGATTTTCCCCCTGAATGATTAACTAAGTTTTGCTGAGCAGGTGATTCTTGGTTGTAATTTTAGCTCCCATCAAATCTGGCCTGAGACTAAACACTTGACACTTGCTAGCTGTGTGACCCTGGGCAAGTCACTTAACCCCAATTGCCTAAAAAAAAAGACAAAAAACAAATTATAAAAGGGGCAGCTAGGTGGCGCACTGGATAAAGCACCAGCCCTGAAGTCAGGAGGACCTGAGTAATTTTAGCTCCTTGGCCTTCTAGAGAATATCATATTTCAAGACCTCCACTCTTTAAATGAGGAAGCTGCTAAAATTGGTGTGATCTTGAGTATGGCTTCATGCTATTTGGATTTTTCTTTCTGTTTACTTGACATATTCTCTCTTTGACCTGAGAGCTCTGGAATTTAGCTACAATATTCCTGAGAGTTTTTATTTTGGGATCTCTTTCAGGAGGTAATTGGTAGCTTCCTTCAATTTTTATTTGATTCTCTGGATCTTTGATATCAGGACAGTTTTTTCTTGATAAAAAATATGATGTCTAGGCTTCTTTTTTGGTCATGACTTTTAGTTAGTCCCAAAATTCTTAAATCATCTCTCCTTGATCTATTTTCCAGTCAGTTGTTCTTCTGTTTAGATATACTACATTTTCTTCTATTTTTCATCTTTTTAATTTTGTTTTGTTGTTTCTTGATGTCTCATGGAGTCACTAGTTTCTACTTGCCCAATTCTAATTTTTAAGGAATTTTTTTAAAGGAATCAATTTCTTCAGTGATAATTCATAGCTCTTTTTCTATTTGTTCAATTATGGTTTTTAAGGAGTGTTAGGGCCCTGCTCTGGACCTCTGACCTCCTGTAGGGAAGTTGAGATGCCTGGAGGTCGTTACCTGCCCAGGAGCACCTGGGCTTGCGAGAGGCCTGGGGGTAGTACCTGCCAGGAACGCCTAGCTGCCCAGAGACTGGGCTTGCCCAGAAACGCATGACACTTACCAACTGACCAATGGGCACTGGGAGGGCCTCTGTAACAGGAGGGAGCTCCACCTACGAAGGAGGAACAGAGGAGGAGCACAGGCGTAGGGGGGAGGAGTTCGAGGGAGTTGAAAAGGCAGCGAGGAGGGTGCGGAAGGAGGAGAACTTGTGCAGGGAGTGAGCAGAGCAAGTAGTAGTAGTATAGCAAGCTATGTAATCAATAAAGACGTAACTGCCAACTTGGGTGTTCTGTCTAGTCATTCCCCTCTCACCATGGAGGGGCCAGAGACGTCTGAAGACTGCAGGGTGAGTATGTAAGCGAAGGCTTGAGTGGGATAGCTGACTAAGTGCACTACATCAGCTAGGGGACCCACTGGCACGCAACAAAGGAGTTTCTTCAGTAAATTTTGTGCCTCATATCATTAGGCCAATTTTTGTAAATGTGCTATTTTCTTCAGTATTTTTGTGTCTCTTTCATCAAACTGTTAATTCTCCTTTCATAGGTTTCTTGCATTACCTTCTTTTCCCTTTTTACTCAACCACTCTTAGCTTTGTTTAACTCTTGCAGGAATTCTACCACTGGCATGCCTCTCCTCCCTGGAACTATATATGGTCAAGAGAGTTGCTGATTAATGCCAGCTATACCCAGTGCCATCAAAGGGTCCTTTGTTGTGTCCTTTGAGCAGTCAGGTGACCCCCTCATCATCTCTGGGTTTGAGAGCTCTCAAAGCTTCTGTTGATCCTGTGCTGTTGCTACCACCTCACCCCCCTGCATGTGTGGGCTCCAGATTGACCTCCACCCTGATGTTACAGAATTCTCCTGCCTACCTCTTAAATTGTCTTAAGTCAGACAAATTTCTTAAATTTCTGAATTTTTTTAAATTTTCTGAATTTTTGTTGGCTCTCCCACTCCAAAATTTGATTTGAGGCATTATTTTAAAGTTTGGAGTGGAATGTTGGGAAAGTTCAGCTGGATGGCTGTCCCTAATCCACCATCTACTGTAGTCATTATTAACCCCATTTTATAGATAAGGAACTTGAGACTTATGGATATTAAATGATTTACCCAAGGCAACACAGTGATTTGGTGCCAGAGATGGGATTTCAAACTAAATCTCTCTCTCTACTCTACTCTCTCTCTACTCTCTCTACTATAATCTTTACACTACAATATTTTGCTTCTCTCACATAAAAATTGAAGAAGCGTTGTCTCTATGTTTTTGAACAAAGATCTAGGGTTAATAAATGGAACTCTCAGTATAGATTTTGACTCAGTATAAAGAATAATAATAGTTACGCAACCAAATTGGACTAGGAAGCCTCATGAAGCTATGGTAGAAGCTTACAAAAGAAACTATCAGCTTATCACAAAACAAGATTGCATTAAAGATGGGAGACTGAACTAGATAACATCTGAGATTCCCTACAACTACATCATTCTAAGATTTTAGGATTCCAAAAATCCCACTTCCTTCATAAAAATACAACTTACGTGGTCTAAAGATGAAATTTCAAGAAATAATTCTGCTTATTAATATTTTGCTTCCACACAATATAAATTCCTTGTTTGTTCATTTTGATGCAGTATAAATATTGGAAAGAACATAATCAATGTAATTTTGTGCCTAGTATCATATGCAGGGATGTTAGGAAATGTTTTTTGATGAGGATATGTCTTAATTTAGTTTTCTTTGACTCCCACAAGGCTTGAAGAGAAACATTGCTAGGTTAGACTGACTTGGCACCTTTCTATCTACAGCCTTCAGTTTCTTACCTAAGATGTCATAATCTTTGGCAATATATTTTAGGTTTCTCTGTCAGTATCAGTCTTGCCCACATTAATCTCCATAAGTAAATAGTATCAAAAGTGTGCTGGAACTAGCTTGTACCACTCACCAGAGCCTATTGCTAACTTTTCCAGTGTGAGCACCTTGGAAATCAGCAAATGCTACAGTTGTTTGCTGATTGTCTAAATTGAAGAAAGTGGTGGAGGAAATGTTAATAATGGAGATTAAACTTAAAAGTATGATGTGCATGCATTTTTTTCTAGACAGCCAGTTGTTAAACATTTACCAGAGGATTCCTAGTAGCAGACATCCATTTAGAATTTTGTTGTAATGAGGTAATAAAAATTAATTTTATTTGCTCTTAATTTAATGGCTCTTAAAATGAAGAGCAGAGACTTGCACTGAATTTTGGAAGTTTGCATTTTTTTGGTGCTCATTAAAAAGAGGTAACAGAGAAAGGCTGGAAGAAGAGAAAGAGAGACAGGAGAGAAAAGCTAATTTGAAAGATCCAAAAACCTATTAAGATGATAATGTCTTACAATAGGTTTTAGTTTTCTGAACCATTGTTTTAAAATATATTAATGATGGTTTCAGACAGTTAGATGGCACAGTGGATTTGGAATCAGGAAGACTCATTTTCATGAGTTGGAATCTGGCCTCAGATACTTAGTAGCTGTGTGACTCTGGATAAGTCACTTAACTCTGTTTGCCTC
Source organism: Vombatus ursinus (assembly GCF_900497805.2). Taxonomy (NCBI): domain Eukaryota; kingdom Metazoa; phylum Chordata; class Mammalia; order Diprotodontia; family Vombatidae; genus Vombatus; species Vombatus ursinus. The sequence continues at coordinate 3,801,792 of NW_020950417.1, read as the reverse complement.
AGTTCTTTATCTGTAAAATGAACTGGAGAAGGAAATGGCAAACCACTCCAGTGTCTTTGTCAAGAAAACCGTAAATGGGATCATAAAGAATTAGACATTACTGAAATGACTTAACAATGATGGTTTCCTGGCCAGGAATGGAGTGTGCCTGTCACAGGCTGGCAAAGATATATTTTCCTGGGGTGCTGAAAATCAAATAAAAAGGTCTTTAAACTTAGAGAGGGGAGAAACAAGATATGTATACCCTATCAAGCTATGATATCCATCAAGCTAGACACCTTGGAAACTATACTATAGGAATCAGAATCACTATTGAAGACACCAGAAACTCAAAAGAGACAAAAATCTAAGCAGCCAGTGGTAAAACTTCCAACCTCAAGTATCTGTGCAAATGCTAAAGTTCCTAATGTTAGAAGGTAAATTTAACATCATAAGTATCACTGAAAGTTGGAGATATAAGGCCCATAACTGGAACATACCTAGAGATATTAAACCTTCAAGATCCAGAACTCTCATCCTCGGACCCTCAAAGTCTTAATTGTTAAAGTGTCTTATGCATAACCCACTAGATGTGGTTGGCTATTTTAGCTTTGCTTCCCATTGCTACATGTCACTTCTTCACCAGTTGCCTTGTTGCCACATATATACTCTCCCACTCTCTAACTCTTCGAATCAAATCAAGTCAATCCTGCCACTGCTACTATATAGGGTGTGTCAGTCTACTCCCCTATGGCTCCACCCAATATCTTTATAAATTTCCAAAACCAAAATACCCCTTTCTAGTTACCATTCCCCTATATGTGTTATCTTCTTTTATTAAAATATAAACTTTCTATGCTTATGTTTTTATATTTCCACTGCTTAGCACAGTGCTTGGCAAATATTAATAAATTTTTTTATTCTTTAAAAAAAGAGTTGTTAGGCTAATACTGTATATTAACAGGTATACTAATGGAAAGAAATTCCACGTGCTCTGAGATAGGAGCTATGAACCTCAAGTTCCTAAATATTTTTGGCTTTTTTTCCTTTTTCTGAGCAGAGGTCATAGCATTCCTGTGTATTAACCTTCTGTCAGTTTAAGAGTTCCTAAGAGATTAGGAGCTGCTGAGTTCAAGATATCCTTAATTTCCAGGGAGACAATAATGGGCTATATAAGCACTTTTTCATTCTTCATGGATTCTTAAAGTCATCCATGCCAATACTCATAATTTATATTTCATGTTGGTCCAAGGTTTGGAGTTCTTGTTACCCACACTTGAAGAAATCTAAATATAAGCCAGATTTAATCCTTATTCTAGAGATTTCCCCAGAGTAAAACTCATTAGTTAGGGCATAAGCCAAAGAAAGATAGTGATCTGGGATCAAGCCCCAAGAATTGATAACAGTTTGTATAAATCCAACATTTTATATAAAATTCGGAAGTTAGACATTTGATTTTTATCACAAACGACAATGGGACAGTGCCGGATGTTTATAGCATAAAGTCCACCTACACAAGCCATTAATTGGCTCATTGAACTCATTTTCTGATAGCACCCTCCCAAAAGAATATAATGATTTACAGTAACACTTATTCATAGCATCAACTTGATAAAGTGGATAAAGCAAGCATAATCATTCCCATTTGGAAAAAAAAAGAAATCAATAGGTTCAAAGAAATTAAAGAATATGACCATGATCAGACTTGCATAAATCTCATAAAAATGGGTCTCAAAAATCAGTTGTCTCCAGACTTCAAGTCCAGTATGCTTTAGGATAAAAGCAAATTTGAATCCTCAAATTAGAATACACTAACATCTGCTTCTTTTGTGTAGACATATCTGTCCTCATGTTCCCATTGAAAATCAACATGCATCCACTCCCTTCCCACCACGGCAGGCTGTCCGGCTAGAACAGCTGTGGGACTCTCGGGAGCTTGCCCCAGCATGCGGACCAAGGTGCGGAGGCCATGAAAGCCCGCACCATGAAGATCCCCAGCAAAGGCCATCACCCGGCAGGTGGTATCCAAATTTTAAGAAAATGAGTAAAGTAGACCATCTTTGAAAACTGTGAAAATGATAAATCAGAAAAGTCTAAATATAAGCCACTTTGGGGAAAAGTCTTTTATCTTGATTTGCCATTTATTGTGATCTCTGAAAGACAGGAAAAGGACCTAAAGGAACTAGTTGAAGAATTTCTCAGCTAAGATATGTTACCAAATTTAAAATGAAAAGCAAGCAAAATATAGTCAGACATTGTAGTGTACTTCTCCTGTCCCAAGTCCGGAATCAACACATACGGGAGAAAATACTTCACCTCATCCTAGCTGTGATGGAAGTTCATTCGAGACTCCAGATGCAGTATGTATGAGCAGAGTCAAATTAGTAGATGAAAAAGCTATCAAGGAATATGAATTCATCCCTTCAAATAGTATCCTGTCAAATGCTTTATCCTAGGGAGTGAAAATTCTTTATATTGATGACGTTAAATACTATGTCGAACAAAAGAAAAAAGAATTGTATCTGATCAAGAAATCAAGCACATCACTAAGAGAGGTGGGAAAACGATTAGGTATTCAGAAAACAAAAACAGGAAGGCTCAAAAAGTCATTGGTACAGGTGGAAGATTTAAGCCACCATCATAGACCATTTTACCTTCAGCTGTTCAATCTACCTTTTATATTCCCTTCGTAAGCCCTGTAGTCCTTTTGATTCGGACAAAACGTCTAGTCTGCAGAAACAAACCCAAGCTAAACAAAGCAGGCGGTGAAGCTGAGGAAGGGCGCTGCCCTCCTGCCACAGCCCCGCCTCCGAGAAAACAGGAAGAGGGGCTACTGTGAGTGCTGCTCCCGGAGATACGTGGCGCTGCAGGTCCATCTTCCAAGTGGACAACACAGAAACTTTACACAAAGTACTCAGTAGCAAGTTGTTGATGATATCATATCCAAGTTGGTGTATGACTTTGTAGAAAAGAAAAACAATACATCCAGAAGAGTAAAATGCAGTATTGGATCTTTTGCCCCTAACTCTGGAAATACTTTTAAAAGGAATGAACCTGAAAACAACTGGAATTGCACTGTTTCCCAGAATGACGCCCGGGGAAATACTACCAAAAAGGTGATAAAACAGGATTTCCAAGATCAAGAAAGCAGGGATCCTTCACAATGTTGCTGTTAGTTCAGAGCCCATAGATTCATTTGCTTCATGCAGTCCGGGTCCTTACAACTCAACAAGCAAACTCGGAGAACATTTGGATTGTGGAAAATCTTATATAATAAATCCAGTGAAGAAGGACATTAAGCTGGATTTGTTACAACTACCTCTGAATAAAGATATACAGGGATATACTCCTGAAGTTTCTGACCGTAAAGGAACTATGAATGAAAAAGACTTAGAAGAACTAAAAACAATGCTGCGCATATATGCTAGAGGCATTTACGCACGTTTCTGATTTTGACTAAATAGATAAAAATGTGTCTCAGCTAAAACGAAAGCCGGATAGTACGATTTTTCCAGATACCTGTCAAAAGAAAAAAGGCACTAGTTCCCCACATGGTAATGGTTCTAGTCTTAGAGTCATTAGCAATTCACTAGAGCAACCCAAGATGATATCCCATAGTCATCCTGGTAAAGAAACCCAAAGAATTGGGTGTTGAAAGTATAGACAGTTTGCCTTCAGGGAAGCTGCATCTAAAAGTAAAAATAGTAATAGGAGGAAACACAAAAAGAAGTCAGAAGAATGTCGAATCACATTTAAATAACAAAGCAGAATTTCCTGCTAAAAAAGAAGACAGTGTTTGTAGTTCACCAATACAGTCTTTCTTTAATAGAATTATTTCAGACCAGTGAAGACAGTTTTGAGTTTGTGGGTTTTACAAGCTATTCTGAAAACCACGGTTCACACGACATCTTAGAGGTTTGGGAGGAAGAAAATGGGAATAGCTTGTTGTCCATGTTTCTCTCTTCTCCCTCTTGGACCTCTACGTTTACTGGGTTTTAGAAGGGTTTTGTTTTTGTTTCTAATTTGTATTTTTCACAAGTGATAAGGGTTGTATTCCTGAAAAATTTTTATATATGTATAAATTCTTCTTTTATTATTTATGTGTCATCATCCATACATTTTAATAACCAAATGCAATTATTTTTTTTTAATTTCTTCTATTTTTTAATTAGCCCTTGTGGTAAATACTGTTTCCGAGGGCCTTCCTGGGCCACACCAGGCCAGGTGGGAGCCTCCCTCCATCCCCAGTCAAGGTGGAAAAGCCCCCTCTCCAATGTACAAGGTCACTCTGAGGCTGTCACCCTCTCATTTTACAGAAGAGATGTGTGAGAACCAAGGGGCCTGGAAAGGAGGACCAACACTCCAACAGGGAAGAGGGAAGGCCCAATAGACCTGGGAGGGGCTGAGGAAAGGAGGCCTCAATGGGAGAGACAGCAATTGGATTAAGTCGGGGCAGGAAAAAGCAGGAATCAGAGGAGTCTAACAGACCCATAGGACAGCAAGACCTTGGACAAAGGGCTAGGGACACACACACACACACACACACACACACACACACACACACAGAGTGCAGGATCCAGGGGCATCTGTCTCAACCCCAGCCCAACAGATGCAAGGATTTCAGGGAAGAACCAGGAATCCAGAGGACATTTCAATCCTTCCTGTCATAAAGCAGGGATGGGGACAAGACCCCTGAGCTCTTCCTTCAGGCCTCACTTGCCCAGGGCAGCCTTGATCTCTGCCACAATATGCAGGTATTTGTCTGAGAAGTCCATGAAGCCATGTCCAGCCTTCTTGGAATGCACAAGCTTTCCAGCAATCATTACTTCAAAGAAGCCAGTGACCTCCTGGGTCCCCTCACCATTGATGTTTAGGAGGCTGGGAAATTCCTCTTCTAGCTTCTTCTTCAGCAACAGGTACTTGGGCTTGTAACCTCAGGGACTTTGACCGCCATGGCTGCAGCCCTGGCTTTGTCCTGAACACTAAAGACCACTGCAGGAAGATGGAATGTTGGTGCCGCCCACATTCCAAAATTACCAAATGTAATTATAAAGAATAAAGATGATTATTAGTATTTTCTTAAGAATTAAGCACTTTTATATAAGTAAATGCAACTGAAGTTAAGGTGTCTGCTACCTCTCACATATTGTATACATCATTTCTAAATAAAACTACTTCTGAATGAGTGGTTGAATAGAATTTGCACTGCAAGGAAAATGCCTTGCACTGGAGAAGACAATTTTGAGTAACTATGGAATTCATCTAAAAAACTTAGTGTCTCAAATTTGGGAGTTAGGATTCAATTTATTTAAATATTAGATCTAAGACAATATGCATACCACTCAAAACTATGTATCATGGTAAAAGGAGCATGTTTACAAATTAAAGTATGCCAATGAGTGAATGCTGCTTCAGGAGCTATGTTTGGTGTCTATGGAGCAATGTTCTAAGGTATGTCACATTTATTTGTCCTTGGAGTTTCCTGAAAAACTGAGTATATGCCAGAACAATAAAAAAAGAAAAAAAGAAAAAAAAAGAAAATCAACATTCATGAAGGGCCACAGGAAACATACTAAACTAGTTAAAATTATACTTCTATAAATTATAGATCATTCATATCCAGAAAGATTATACTATGATCTCAACAACTTCTGCATGTCACCATTTCTATTCCCTTCCTTTACTGTTACTAAAGACTTTGTAGGTATTTTGATTCATTATAATCCATAGACTCTTCTTAAAAAAGGAAAGATATTTGCTATTGTAGCCCACGTTTTGCAAATCATTTACCTCCTTAATTCAAGGTTAAGGTTTTGGGTTCTGCCATCAGAAGTTGGATCATTTCTGTGGTCAAAGTTAGATTTATGAAATCCCTTGCTTTCGTCGGGCTGTTTATGCCTTTGTCAAGTGATAGAATCACTAAAAGCTATGACTGTTCACCTCAATCCACTTTTATGGTACATTTTGTATGTGTGTGTGTGTGTGTGTGTATGTGTTTGTGTGTGTATGATGTTAATGGTGATAAGAACGTGAGAACATTCTTTTGAAATTCTAATAAATACCCAGACTTGAGATTTGGTTAAAAATTGACTCCCAATGCAATATAATTTCTTTAATGGTTAAAAAATAAAAGCAACAACAAACAACATCTGTTCTTGAAGTTGAGTGTATTCTGGGAACCAAATCAAATTGCTAACTATTCTGAGTTTTGCAAAGAGAAAAAGGAAAATCAATGATACAGTTACCCCAAGGCCATGAGCCAAAAGTTAAAATGGAATTTTTATTTCACAGTATGCTTTGAGCCTCTGATATGTAAATGTCTACATTGTTACTTCTTTGGAACATCAGGGAAAATGGAAAGAGAGTAGTGTTAAAAGAAGAAATGTCCTAGTTTCTCTCTTCTTCAGCCCATGTTTTGGTAATGTTATCTTTGTGCATCTAGAAGTATAACACAAATTAAAGACACCACCACCATTTGTGTGACTTCCAGGTATCTTTTAGTAGAAATGCTTCTTCACCAGGCCCTGGATGGGAACATCTAAGATTCTCATCCATCAGAAAAGTTATAGGTCAATCCTATGGTATCACATCACTAATAGTTAAAACTGTGGAAAAGAATTCCTAAAGTAGAAATGTGAATGAAAGATAAAAATTGTGTTTATTAATATATGTTCCTTTCTTTATCAGATGACATATTTTGCAATGATATATCATTTAAAAAAAGATTTGGCATGAATGTAGGAAAGTTAAAAAGAGCTTTGGTTACTAAAAGTGGTAAAAGTGATCAGAAGAATAATTAGAGACACTTTCATAATATGCCAAAAGGAATTAAACACTGAGAAGGTCCTTTCTAATGAAAGATATAACAAGTATCCAACATTAGGAAGTTTAACAAGAAAATAAGAAATTCTGAGACAAGGTTTCAGAAATTCAAAAATATCTTTGTATTCTGTGGCCCTACACTTCAGAGTTTTCTTAAGCTCATGATTTCAGAATGCATTTGAACTCTGGCATATCAATTTTTCTTGATCCAAAGGAAAAATGACCTTTTTTAAAAGACTACAAACATTGTACTAACATCAGAATTTTTTCTTCAAAATAACATTTTGATGAGTTAATTGTGAATAAATCAGAAACATAAGGATTAAAACTTTTCTTCCAGTAGAAATGGAAAAGAAAACTTTCTTAAAAGAGTATGCTTTGAGTTTAGCTATACAAAAAAAAAATTGAAAATTAGTTGGAGATGTTTGATAAATCTCCAAATTCATCAAGATCTTCTCTTTTCTGGTTAAAAAGGAAAAGAAAAAGAATCTCTACTCTTCAAGTATTCTTGGGAAATCAAACTCATTTACAATGGTGTTTGGGATAATAGTAACTATTTATTTAGGATTCAATTATTTAGTGATTTTTTGAAAATGTGTACCCACTGCCATTTGGCTTTAGTATGTTCTAACATTCCTTAAAATCTGCAGTTAAATAGTTTTACAATCCTAGTTAAATTGTTTACAAATAATGTCAAATGTTAAAGAGAGCAGAGCACTCATGTATACTAACCTGAAATAACATATATTAAACTCTTAAGTTTGAGACTATGTCAGACTTCAAAATAGGATAGGATTTATCTACAAAGAATGTAGGAACTTGGTAGGTGGAGCCAAGATGGCAAGGAAAAGGCAACGACTTGCCTTAGCTCTCCTCAAAGCTTTCTGAACACCTTTAAATAATGCCATAAAACAATTCCAGAAGCAGCAAAACCCACAAAAGGACAAAGCAAAATAATTTTCCAACCAAAGACAACTTAGAAGGTTGGCAGGAAAGGTCTGTTGCATCTGGGTGAGAGCAGACCACAGTCCAGTGCAGGTCCTGCCAGCACAGACCCAATCCCAGCAAACCAGGAGCAGGCCTCAGGAACCACTGAATCAGCAGTGGCAGCAGCTACTTCTGGAGTTCTCAACCAATAGATACTAAGGGGCTCAAAAAACTGGTCAGAAAGAGATTATGGGATCTCTTTGCTAGCACTGAGGCAGGACTCTGTTGTTTTGCCCATACTTGGATCCAAGTCACAGCCCTGAGTAACAGTCTCAGGGTGAGGAGGAACAGTAGCATACCAGATCTTGTGGGCTACAGTGGAGCAGGGACCCTCATTACAATTCCAGGGCATAAAAGAGTGGTTGTGGTCTCTCACTGACCACAGAACAGGTCAGAAGAATAGTAAACACACCTGTCCTTAGATAATACCATCTTGGAAGAACTGAAAACTTACAGGTCCCAAGAACTGTCTCTGAAAACAACTGCACAAAACTCTTGAAGCTTGGGGCAGTGCATCCTCCACCCTGGAAGCAGAGCCCCACTTTAACAAAGAGTTAAAAGTCAAGAAATAGACTGGAAAAAATGAGCAAACAACAGGGAAAAAAATCTGACCACAGAAAGTTACTATCGTGACAAGGAAGATCAAAACACATTCTCATAAGAAGATAATAAAGTCAAGGCCACAAAATCCAAAGCTTCCAAGAAAAATATCAATTGGTCTCAGGTCATAGAGGAGCTCAAAAAGGATTTTGAAAATCATGTAAGATAGGTAGAAGAAAAATTGGTAAGAGAAATGAGAGTGATGAAAAAAAAATCATGGAAAAAGAGTCAGCAGCTTGATAAAGGAGACCAAAAGAAAATCCTGAAGACAATAACACCTTAAAAACCAGACTAAACCAAATGGTAAAAGAAGTACAAAAAGTTAATGAGGAAAAGAATGTCTTAAAAAGCAGAATTAGACAAATGGAAAAAGATATACAAAAACTCACTGAAGAAAAAAAATTTCTTAAAAAGTAGAATTGGTCAAATGGAAAAGGAGACACAAAAGCTAACTGAAGAAAATAATTCCTTAAAACTTAGAATTGGGAAAATGGAAGTTAATGATTTTATGAGATATCAAGAAACAATAAAACAAAATTTAAAAAAAATGAAAAAAAAAGAAAGTGTGAAAATCTCATTGGAAAAACAACTGACTTGGAAAATAGATCCAGGAGAGATTATTTTTAAATTATTGGAATACCTGAAAGCCATGATCTAAAAAAGAGCCTAGACATCATCTTTCAAGAAATTGTCAAGGAAAACTGCCCTGATATTCTAGAACCAGAGGGTAAAATAGAAATTGAAAGAATCTACCCATTTTGATTTACATTTTCTTTCACAACATGACCGACATGGAAATATGTTTTAGATAATTATACATGTATAACCTATATTGAATTGTCTTCTCAATGAGAGGAGTGGGGAGGGTGGAAGGGAGAGAATTTGAAACTCAAAGTTTTAAAAACAAATGTTAAAAATTGTTTTTACACGTAATTGGGCAAAATAAAATACTAAATAATTTTTTAAAAAGAAAAAAGAATATGTAAACCCCGGTTGACATTCTGAAAGGTATAATAGAGAGGTTATCTGTCCCCACACCCCTCCCCCAAATCAAATTCTTGGAAACAGAAGCAAAGACTAAATCTGAGTCTCCCTATGGTCTCCAAGCAAAGTAGGATGACCCCATCATTTTGATTATAACTTTTCATGGAATAATCCATGAATTTCATGGCCTTTAGACACAGCAGTATAGTCAGTAGAGATAGTTAAAGATTTTCTGTTCTAATGAACACACCAACCAGAGCTTATCAGTTCAACATCAATTCAATTCAATAATCATTTATTAAGTGCCTACTATGTGCCAAGCACTAGGCTAAGTACTGGGGATACAAAAGGAGGCAAAAAACAGTCCCTTACCTCAAGGAGCTTATAATCTAATTGGGAAGACAAGTAGGATTTGAGTTGGAACTTAAAGGAAGCCAGGGAAGTCAGTAGTCCAAGCAGGGAAGGGAAAGTATTATAGGTATGAGGGACAGCCAGAGAAAATGCCCAGAACCAAGAAATGGAGTGTCTTATTTATGGAACAGCCAGGACACTAGTGTCCTGGAACAAAGACTATGTTTCAGGGAGTAAGGTGTGAAAAAGACTGGAAAGGTAGGAGTGGGGTAGGTTATTAAGGGCTTTGAAAGCTGACAGAGCATTATGTATTTGCTCCTAGAGGCAATAAGAAGCCACTGTAGTTTATTGAATGGGAGGGTGTGTATGTGTGGAAGTTACATGTTTGGACTTGTGTTTTAGGAAAATCACTTCAGTGGCTAAATGGAGGATGGATGGGAGTGTGGCAGATTGAAGCAGTCAGACCCAGCAGCAGACTATTTCAGAGTAATCAAGATATGAGACAATGAGTGCTTGCCCTATAGTGGTGGCAGTCTCAAAGGAAAGAAGAAGATATATTCAGGAGTTTTTCTTACAGCCAAGCTAGCATGGATCTACTTGCTTCATTACTTCCCTTCACATCCTTTCCATTCACAATAGAAGAATTGAAGAATTGTTATTTCATGTCTTTACAAAAAGCAGAAAAATGAAACATTTTTAGGGCCTTGAAGGTATAAAGACACGAAATCTGTTCTGTGGTGATGATGCCAATTATAGGGTGGCAGACTCTCTGAGAAAATGCTGCGATACTGAAGAAAGAAGGACAATTCATGTCAGTGTGGGTTATATGTGTAGATTTAATTAGGACCTGTTAGATTAATTGGGACAGTTTCACAGGAGGCTTGGGCAGCAACAGGACAACATTGTAGAATATCTTCAATGTAATTATCTATTGTTTCTATGATTTTTTCTGTGAGCCACTATTTTTTTAAGATTATTTAGTCACTAAATAATTTTAATTCTTTCTTCAGCAGTCCTTTGTTGAATACAATTTTTATTGAATAGTGTGTCAATAAAAGATAGGTTTAACAGTTTCACTTTTTTGCATGTATTTGTGTGGTTTTTATGTCCTAATACATGTTCAATTTTTTAAAATGTGTCATGTTCAGCTGATAAATATGGATGCACCTTTCATAATCACCAAAGGCCTACTATATCTAACTTTTTTATTGATTAATTTATTTATTTTTAGTTTTCAACATGCGCTTCCACAAGATTTTGAGTTCCAAATTTTCTCCCCATTTCACCCCTCTCCCCACCCCAAGACAGCACGCATTCTGAAAACCCCTTCTCCTAATCTTCCCTCCCTTCTATCTCTTCTCTCCACCTTCTCTTATCCCCTTCCCCTTCTATTTTCCTATAGGGAAGGATAGATTTCTATACCCCATTGCCTGTGTATCTTATTTCCCAGTTGCATGTGAAAACAGTTTTGAACATTTGTTTTTAAAACTTTGGGTTTCAAATTTTCTCCCTTCCTCCCTCCCCAACCACCCTCATTGAGAAGGCAAGCAACTCGATACAGGTTATACATGTGTAGTCATGTAAAACACTTCCATTGTAGTCATATATGGAAAACTAACTATATTTCAATTTATCCTATCCCACTTCCTGTTTATTCTATTCTCTCTGTTGACCCTGTCCCTCCTCAGAATTGTTTGCTTCTGATTGCTCCCTCCCCCAGTCTGCCCTCTCCTTTATAATTCCCCTCACTCTCTTATCACCTTCTCCCCTATTTTCCTGTAGAGTAAGATTGATTTTCATACCCAATTGAGTATGTATGTTATTCTTTCCTTAAGCCAAATCCTATGAGAATAAGATTCACTTACTCCCTCTCACCTTCCCCCACTTCCCCTCCTTTGTAAAAGTTCTTCTTACCTATTTTATTTGAGATAATTTACCCCATTCTACCTCTCCCTTTCTCCTTCAAACAGTATAATTCTCTCTCACCCCTTAATTTGATTCTCCAGATATCACCCCTTCATCTTCAACTCACCCTGTGCCCTCTATCTATCTGTCTGTCTGTCTATCTATCTATCTATCTATCTATCTATCTATCTATCTATCTATCTATCCATATAATTTTTCCCTCCAACTACCCTAATACTGACAAAGGTCTTATGAGTTACTGATACCATCTTTCCATGTAGGAATGTAAACAGTTCAACCTTAATAAGTCCCTTATGGTTTCTCTCTCCTGTTTACCTCTTCATGTTTCTCTTAAGTCTTGTATTTGAAAGTCAAATTTTTTATTCAGCTCTGGTTTTTTTAATCAAGAATGCTTGAAAGTCCTCTATTTCACTGAATGCCTATTTTTTCCCCTTGAGGATTATACTGAGTTTTGCTGGGTATGTGCTTCTTGGTTACAATCCTATCCCCTTTGACCTCTGGAATATTATATTCCATGCTCTGTAGTGCCTTAATGTAGAAGCTGCTAAATCGTGTGCTATCTTGATTGTGTTTCCTCAACATTTTAATTGTTTCTTTCTGACTGCTTGCAATATTTTCTCCTTGACCTGGTAATTCTGGAATTTGGCCACAATATTCCTAGGAGTTTTCCTTTGGGGATCTCTTTCAGGAGGTGATTGGTGGATTCTTTCCATTTCTATTTCACCCTCTGGTTCTAAATTATCAGGGCAGTTTTCCTTGATAATTTCTTGAAAGATGATGTCTAAGCTCTTTTTTTTTGATCATGGCTTTCATATAGTCCAATAATATTTAAATTATCTCTCCTGGATCTATTTTCCAGGTCAGTTATTTTTCTAATGAGATATTTCACATTGTCTTCTATTTTTTTTGTTTTTTTTGTTTTGTTTTGTTTTACAATGTCTTGATTTATCATAAAGTCATTAGTTTCTATTTGCTCCAATCTAGTTTTAAGGAAGTGTTTTCTTCAGTGAGCTTTGGGACTTCCTTTTCCATTTGGCCAATTCTGCTTTTGAAGGCATTCTTCTCCTTATTGACTTTTTGGGCCTCTTTTTTCCATTTGGGTTAGGTTTTTTTTAAGGTGTTATTTTCTTCAGTATTTTTTTGGGTCTCCTTTAGCAAGCTGTTGATTTGTTTTTCATGATTTTCTTGCATCACTCTCATTTCTCTTCCCAGTTGTTCCTCTACTTCTCTTACATGCTTCTCAAAATCCTTTTGGAGCTCTTCCATGGCCTGGGACTGATTCATATTTTTGTGGGAGGATTTGAATGTAGGAGCTTTGACTTTGTTGTCTTCTTCTGGTGGTATGTTTTGATCTTCATCACCAAATAAAGATTCTATGGTGTGACTTTTTCTGCACAGTTTACTCATGTTCCCAGCCAATTACCTGAGTTTTAATCTCTTTGTTAAGGTAGGGGTCTGCTTCCAGTGTGGAGAATGTACTGTCCCAAGCTTCAGGGGTTTTGTGTAGTTGTTTTCAGAGAAACTTCTAGGGACCTATAAATTTTCAGTTCTTTCAAGGTGGTACAATTAAGGGTAAGGTGTTTATTCCTTTCCTGGCCTGAGCTCTAGTCTATGAGTGACCACAAGCACTCTTTTCTGCTTTGGAAGTATGAGGAGGATGTCCTCTCCACCACTACAAACTCCACCATGCCAACACTCCTCCTTGCCCCAGGACTGCCACCCAGAACTATGACCCAGATCCAAGCACAGGCAAAGGAAGTGATTCCTGCCTCAGCACCAGCAAAGAGATCCATGTAGTCCTCTGATCAGTCACTTGATTCCCCCTCTGTCTGTGGTCTGAGAACTCCAGAAGCAGCCACCACCCTGGGGCTGCACTGGGACTGGGGCTGGGACCAAGGTTTTCTCTACTGTGGTCTCACAGACCTTTCCTACTGACCTTCTAAATTGTCTTTGGCATTTGTGGGTTGAGAAGTCTGGAAACCACCACAGCTTCCCACAATTCAGTCCCCTGAGGCCTGGTCTTTGCCTGGGGGCCTCATGCTGAACTGTGTTCCTGTCCCAGCCCAGTGCAATAGACCTTTCCAATCAACCATCCAGGTTGTCTGGAGCTGGAAATTTGTTTCATTCTGCCTTTTTGTGGGTTCTGCTGCTCTAGAATTTTAGAGCCATTTTTTACAGGTATTTGGAGGGGTTTGGGGGGAGAACTCAAGCAAGGCACTGCTTTTACTCTGCTCTCTTTAACTTTTTAAAGAGCTATTTAGGTCATGAATATTTTTCTTATTTTTTGTTTAGATTTATTTAAGTCTGAAAAAGATACATTGATGTCCCCCACTATTATAATTTACTGTCTACTTCCTGTAAATTACTTACTTTTCTTTTAAGTATTTGTATGCTATGCCATTCAATGCATGTATTTGAAATATTAGAATTAATTCATTATGACTCATTTCAGCATAATATAACTTTCTTGTTTATCCCTTCTAAGCTTGTGTCTTATGCTTTCCTCTTTTCCACCCAGACTCTTCACAAAGTGGGTTGTGTGTTAAAAAGAGTGTATTTAGTAGCAGTCCCCAGTTCTGGATGTAATGTTTCTGTTTTCCTGCTCCTCTTCTCTTTCCCTCACCTAGACTACAATCACAGAAATCATAGGTACTTAGCCTTTCTTTCTTTCCTTTTAAACCTCTCTTACAATGCTACCCCATGAGGTTAGAGGTTTTTTTTTTCATTATGACTAATCCCTCCTTTAATCTATTTCCATCTTATTCTTCCCTCTCACTGTTTCTTCCTGTTTTCCTATTGAATTAAATGTCTTTCTACATCTATCTTTCTGTGTGTAGATGTACACGTTCTACCTTCCTTTGACCAGTTCAGATGAAAGTGAGTTTCAAGTGTCAAACACTCCCCTACCTTTTCCTTGTTTATAGTGTCTTCTAATTCTGTACCCAGTTATGTGATATAAATTCCTTCACCCTTCTTTCTTTTTTTTCATAGTGTATTGTTCTCTCTTCTTTTCTGTTCTTTTAAGATCATCAGAACATAACAAAAAAAACATTGCTAAACCCTCTGCCTTATTTTGTTCCCTTTATAAGTCCCAATGAGATGAAGATTGTAAAGCAGCGCTGGCATCATCCCTACATATTACAATGCAAAAACTTTATTTTCATTTGTTTTAGTTAAATTGATTGATCATATTTACCTTTTTTGTTCTCTTGATTTCTGTATTTATTTTCAAAGTTTTTACTCAGTTCTGTTCTTTTCATTAGGAATGTTTAAAACTCTACTTCATTAGAGGTCTATTTTTCCTCTGTGGGATCATACAGAGTATATTTTTATTGGTTGTATTATAGATTAAAGATGTATACATAGTTTTGCAAGCTCTCCTGGCTTTTCAGTAGTCAGTGATAAATCATCTGTTACTGTGTGGCTCCTTGGTACTTGAACTCTGATTCTTACTGCTTATAACCTTTTCTTTTTGACCTAGAAAGCTGTATGTTCTTGGAAATTTTTATTTGAGACTTCTTTCAAGAGATGATGAATGGATTCTGTCTTTCTTTCTTCACTTGCCCTCTGGTTTTAATGGAACTAAGTAGTTTCCTTTCATTATCTTGAAATGCTATATTCAGCCTCTTCTTTGGTTATGGCTTTCAGATTGTCCATTGATTCTTCAATTATTTTTCTTTTCTATATTTTCCAGGCCAATTATTTTTTATATGAGGTACTCTATATGTTCTTCTATTTTTCATTCTTTGGACTTATTTTAATATTTCTTGTTTTCTCATGGATTCATTAACTTCCATTGTTTCCATTTTAATTTTCAAAGTCTGTTGTTTTGGTAGAGTTTTGTACTTCTTGAACTAAACTGTTCATTTTTCCTCCATGTCCTTCATTTAAAATTATTATTTACTTTCCAACTCTTTCTTTTAGCACTCTCATCTCATTTATAAAATCTTTTACACTTTTTTTGTAACTCTTTTTTTTATTTCTCATAGGAATTCTAGTTGAGCTTGTGCCCAAATTGTGTTTTTCTTGCCTGGAATATAGTAGGTGCTTAATTGATATTTGTTGACTGGCTGTGTGATTTGGATATCTCTATAATAGCTCTTTATGGAGTTTGTCTTTTGTTTGTTTGTTTTTTTCTTTGGTTTGTTTACACATTCTTCCAGCCTTGATTCCTGAATTGAGATTTTGTGTTAGGTCAGGCTCTTCAAACTTCTGTATGAAATGTCTAGATCTTTTTTGGTCCTATTTGTATTATTTGGAGTCCCACTACTACATTCTCTGGATATGAATGCTGTGTTTATTCCAAAATCTCAGGGACTTCTCAGACCAGGGGCCTGAAAACTTTCACTGTGCACATAGCATACTGAAATAGGGTAAAATATGATTGCTTCATCTTATTTTGAGTTTTGTAAGTCTAGGACTCCAATTTGAGTCTCAGTGACACAACCGACAATTTTTCCCTGGTTGGATGTGCAATAAATTACCTCTGGTCCTAGCCTATGTTGACTAACTAGATGATTTTGCATTCTCAGTGGAACAGCACTACAGACTTCCCCTTTCTTTGAGCTTTTGCTCTGATAATTTAGTTGCAAGTTTCAGACCAGGCCGGAGTCTTGATCTTAGACCATGCTCCAGTGTCAGTTACACAGCTCCTGCTCATTTTGGTTCCTACTTCTTATACAGTACTAAGCTTCAGGTCAGTGACTTCCCCTTGCTCTTGTATGCAGTTCATGTTGGCCACCCCTAGGGGCAGGTGTCTTATTCAGTTCACACTGGATCTATGACCCAGCTCTGAGATTGCAGTGACAGAATTGCCAATTGATAATAATACTTGCTGGCATTTATATAATTATTTAAGATTTGCAAAGCTCTTTATACATATTTACATACATATAAATACACACATACATGTGTATATCACGTATACATTTATTTTATATATTAATATGCATATATTATGAACATATTATATGTATATAATATATATTCATATAGTTCTCATTTAATCACTAAAACAACCCTGTAATGTAGGTGCCATTACTTTATAAATGAGGACACTGAGATTGAGGGGTTAAGTGACTTGCCTGGAATCACACAGCTAGTGTGATCTGATGCAAAATTTAAACCGAGATTTTCCTGACTCCAAATCCAAAAATCTACCCACTGCAACACCCAGAGGCCTAGTTAGTTCTTATTCCCGCTCTTTATACAGCATCAGTCTCTGCTCTGCTCTGCTGGATCTGTGACCCCTTCTTGCCCTAGTATACATACACATATTTATTCTTGGAGGTTCTGAGTGGAGCATTGCTGGGCAGATACTATCCCAAGTGTCCACTGACCTCAGATTTTCTTCCTATCCTGACCTAGACTGGAAAAAAAATTATCCAATGTGACTTTTCCTTGGATTTCTTGATCATGAATTGGTATGGGAATTTTTTAGGTCTTTGTTGTAATAATTTTGGTAGAGATAAGGGCTGTTCTACTGCCTCTTACTCTGCAATCTTAGTTTATCTCTGAAAAAAATAATAAACATGTTAAAAAACTGATCCTATAGTAAGGAGTACTTAGATTTAAAGAAAGAAATAATGATTTTTCCCACATCTGGAAGAGTAAACATCCCCTTTTCAACACCGTGTTTTCTTCTTGAATTGAATTTATGTTTGTAACCCATGCAAATGTTGTTTGTTGGTTGTCATTCTTCCTTCTCGAAAAGGAAAAAAACAGCATCACTATGTTAGAGTCAAGTTACAGTGTGTTCGACTGTGGCCAATCAGACCAATACAAGCTTGGAATGCTCTACTACAGGCTGGGCACAACGAGTCCATGTGAATATTTCAGGTAGATTCTTTAAATTTGAGCATCTCACATTTTTTTTGAACTACTTCAATTCTGCTTTGTTCATAGAGCACAACACCTTCTTTGGTGAGGGCATGCCATGCTGAGCAGTCCTGTGCTAGTATCTCCCATATCACACAATCAATTCCAAAGTTCTTTAGAGAGACCTTGAGAGTGTCCTTGTATCCCTCTTCTGTACATAGTTATTTGCATGTTTTCTCACCCATTAGAATGTGAGCTCCTTGAAGGCAGAGCTTTTTTTTTCTTTTGCCATTTTTATATTCCCAGCACTTACAACAGTGCCTGGCACATGGTATAAATGCTGAACAAAAGCTTATTGACTTGTTGAATCTGCAAATTATTCTGAAATTATATTCTTTGTGGCTATATACCTAGGGTAGGAGGTGCATTCAAATGGCACTAGCTAATTAGAACCTTGTCCTTGCTGTCTGCCACTGCATTATTATTTTTTTTCACATTCACCATTTCATACAACATAGGGAATATTCTAAGACATTCATGTAGCTATTTTAGATTTCACCTCCCATGTCACCTTACTTCCACTACCTCCCTGGAGGAAATCTTTCTCTCTCAAGCACCACTTTCACCATATTATTCCTCTGCTCAAGATTTTCAATGATCCCCCTATTGCCTGCACAGTAAAACCCAAACTTTTTAGTAAGACATTCAAGGCAATCCACAACTTGGCTCCAATCTGTCTTTGTCAGAATGTGTCTCACTACTTCATTATACACAGCTTCAACTTAGGCTAAATAGTCTCAGTTCTTTACTTAAAACAAAAATTGTGATTTCCTTTCTCTGTCCTTTTGTTCAGGCCTTTTCTAACATTTTGTTTTTATTTTGATTTGATCTCATCTTCTCACCTTTAAATCACCATTTCAACTCATTGAGAATTTTGTGGATCCCAATTCTGTCTCATAAAATATAAGCTATCTCTTTTAGCTTTGTTTAATATTTTTATTTGTTAGGCATACCATGTATGTCATCAATGAGATTTACTTTTAAGTGTTGAACAGGGTCAAAGATGGTCTTGTAACAACACTCCACTAAACATACTCCAGATTGACTTTAAACCATAAAGCAGCATGTTTTGGGGCCCATAACTCAGTATGTCCCAAATCACCAAACTGTGCTGCCATCTATTCAACAGCTCTCTAACATCTCCCCAATGATATCATGGGGCAATCTTTGAAATATCTTGCTGAACTCCATATATTCAATGCAGTTCATGATAGGTACTTATTGTGTGACATCATGTGCCAAGCATTATGCTATGTGCTAGGAATATAAACAACAACAGCAACAAAATGAAAACAGTTCATACCCACAAGGAACATACATCATTCTAGGTAGGAGGAGAGGACACACAGACAAGTAATTATGAAAAAAAAATTAGATACAGAATAATAGAGGAGAGGGGCTGATGCTAACATCTGAAGGCATCAGAAGAGGTCTCATGTAGGAGATAACACTTGAGTTGAACCTTGAAAGGAGCTAAGCAATAGCAATAGATAGAGGTAAGGAAGGAGAATAACACTCCTAGGCATGGGAAGCCACCTAAGCAAAGTCAAACAATATTGTATATGAGAGATAGGAAGCTCACTGATTTGGTGGGAACATAAATTGAATGAAGTAGAGCAATGTGAAATGTCTTGAACGTGACAGGTTTTGGACACATCATAAAGGGATTTATATGGAAAACAGAAGAATTTGTATTTTATCCAAGAGGCAATAGAGAGTCACTAAAGTTTCTTATGGAAGGGAGTGACATAATCAGATTTGTACTTCAGGAAGATTATTTGAGCAGTTGTATGGAGGGCGGATTGAGCAGCACTTGAACAGGAGATGGACTGGAAGATGAATCCAATTAGCAGGAGCAGGTGATGAGGATCTGAACTAGGGTGGTGGGCATATACAAAATCAAAAGGTGACAGATATGAGAAATATTGTGGAGGAAGGATCTATAAAACCTGGCAACTGATTGGATATGGGGGATGAGGTAGAAGGAAGAGTCAAAGATGATGCTGAAATTTCAAACTTAGGTGACTAGAAAGATAAATATCCTCATAAAAATAAAGAATCTAGGAAGAGGGATAGGTTTTACTTATCCAATGATTTGACAAAAAATTAAGTGAGATTAGTCTGTGTTACTTTTTCACCATGAACCTTAGTGATTATTCTTGCCTTTGTGATTGCTCATAAACCATAGACTTAAGAGTCCATTATAGAATATTACCTAGAATCTACTTCAAGATCACTAGCCAAGTTAAAGGCATTCACTTTAATTAAAATGTCTATACATAATTGTAACGGTTTTTCTTTTTAAAAAAATAGTATTCTATTTTTCTCCCAGGTACATGTCAAGAAAATTTTTAGCATTCATTTTTACAAGGTTTTGAGTTCCAAATTTTTTTCTCTCCTTCCCTCCACTCCCCTCTTCTGGCAGTTTGATATAGTTTATGCATGTGCTATCATGTAAAATATTTACATATGAATCACAGTTGTGAAAGAAGAAACAGATTTAAAGGGAAAAAACAATAAAGAATAAAAAAAGTGAAAAAATATGCTTTGATCTGCATTCAGCATCCATCAGTTCATTATCTGGGTTCTGCTCATTTCACTTTGCATCAGCTTGTACAAATCTTTTGAGGATTTTTTGAAATCAGCCTGTTCATTATTTCTTATTACACAATAGTATTCCATTATATTCATACACCACAGCTTGTTCAGGCATTCTCTAACTGATGGGCATCTCCTCAATTTCCAATGTTTTTCCATCACAAAAAGGGCTGCTATAAACATTTTTGCACATGTAGGTCCTTTTCCCTTTTTTAAGTTTTTGTTTTTCTTGCCTTCTCAATGGGTGAGGGGGTAGCAAATTTGAAACTGAAGATAAGATTTAATATCAAAATAAATTTAAAATATTAAAAAATGAGATAGTATTTACTCATCTCTCCCATCCAGCAATATTTACCATGATTCCTCAAATTTCACTGACAGAAATTGAGAATCATACCCTGCCCTAGTAATTTCTTCATCCTGGAAGCTGTAATATATACCTCAGAAGCACCTCAGGCTGGTAGACCCCTGCCACTGATTTGATGATTCCTCCAAGAATCTTTATGTAAAAAGAGTTCACAAGCCACCCATTTCTTTTCTCACCAAGTTGTGATCTTTGAGACTTTAACATATTTGTAAAGTGCTTAGCACAGTGCCTGAGGACGTAGTAGGTGCTACACAAATGCTTATTCCCTTCCATCCCTTTCTCTTAATAGGAAATAGTTAACAGAGGGAAGAAATGTTCTTCATTCCAGGCATGTGGGACAGTTAAAATTCTTGGAGCTGAGGCATAAATTGGCTGATTATAAAAAAAAAAAAGAACCTAATGGTGAGGACATCAGCTTAATCATCATCACATCCATATGAATATCATTATCACAAAATAAAACCATGACAAAACTATTACCTTCACCAAGTAACGCCATGCTTCAGTTATTCCCATTTTATCAATAAGGAAGGTAGCAGGCTCAGTGATGCCTCAGAGAAGCCTTTCATCATTAGAAACATTGAGTTGGGATTTGAATTTGGATCTCTCCTAACTATAAATCCAGTTTTTTTCCTCCACTATAACAGGCATTCTCCCCATAAATATAAGGAATTCAGAGAAATATCAGTTATATGAAGAGATCAGGAGTGAAGAAAGAAAAATCAAGAGAACAGTATACTGAATGATCATAATATACTTGAAAGCAGTACTAAAAAATAAGTGAACTCAGATTAATTACAAAGAACAATCTTGCTTCCTAAAAACAGAAGGTAAAACATACATTGGTGGATTCTGGATATAGACTGTTGCATATGATTTTAGATGTAGTTGCTTTGCCCTTAGGTTTTACTTAATTCCTTTCCATTGTTACGTGAGAAGGTTCAATAGAAACAGCTATAGAGATCCAAATATGATATTAACAAACAAAAGGGTGTCAATTTGAAAATGAGAGTAAAGTAAACTCTCAGCCTCACTTTAGTCATTTTAAATGGAAATTATGATATTTACACTATCTACTTCGCAGGACTTCTGTGAGGTAGGCATTTTGCAGACCTTAAAATGTATTATTATTGCTAGTTTATAGATTTTAGAAAGGGGTGGTGGTGGTTGAAATCTGGGATTATGAGTTACAATTCCAAGAAGTTTTCACTACTACAATGCCCCACAATGAGAGCCCTTCCTTTGAATCCCTAGAAAATATTAAAATTTGTACTCATTATCATGTGGAGGTGACCCTGGGATCTTGAGTAGTATGAAAGTAGATTACAAGCTTTCACAAGTTCTATTAAACTGAAAAAGGTCTTTGAGAATGGGCATGGGGACATGCTGCGTCTACTCTCTGATTTATTTATATCATTGTATATTTGGTGTTATAAGGGATATAAACTAGATTACTTTAAGGTGCTCAGAGTGTTTTACATACATTATCTACTGTGATCATCTCAACAACCTTTCAAGATAGGTGCTATCATTATCCCCATTTTGCATATAAAGAAACTGAGGCAGACAGTTTAAGGGACTTTCCTAGGGGCACACAATTAGTAAATGTCTGAGCTCAGATTTGAACTCAGGTCCTACT
This sequence comes from Vombatus ursinus, assembly GCF_900497805.2. Taxonomy (NCBI): domain Eukaryota; kingdom Metazoa; phylum Chordata; class Mammalia; order Diprotodontia; family Vombatidae; genus Vombatus; species Vombatus ursinus. The sequence continues at coordinate 3,779,662 of NW_020950417.1, read as the reverse complement.
GACTCCACACCCAGCATTCTATCCATTCTGCCACCTAACGACAGGCCAAATCATCACCAGCATCACAGAATCAAAAATTCAGAGTTGAAAGTGATTTCTGTTGCCATTCTGTACAATCTATACAGAAATATCATTCCCACTACAACATACCTTGGAAATAATCATCAGTTTTTGCTTACAGAACTCTAATGAGGGAGAACCACTAAAGGTTGGCCACCAGGTGATGGTATCTTTGGCAAGGCAGCCCATGAAATATCTGATTTAGTAATTATCCACATTATACCTTGTGAAATTTCTTGTATTTTCTCTATAAAATAATAATTTAAAAATACCTTAAAGTAATGTTGCTTCATAGCTTAGAATACTATTGCTCATCCATTATCTTACTTGATTCTCTTGATATTTAATTCTTTTGTAGATCTATGTGATACTTTCTTCATGAGATTATAATCTCATTTGGGACACAGATCATGTCTTATGTTTCACGATATCTTCAGTGCCTAGCACAGTGCTATGAATGTATTAGGCATTTTACAAATATTTGTTGATTAGATTTAAAAGGAAAAGCATAAACCTATCCAATAATTCAAAAATATTTTAAATCAGCATACCATTTACTCAAATTAAAAGGTGTGTCCTATCAATATTTTTATTATAAATATTAAAAAAAGTTTTCTTATCATTTGATTGCTACATTCTCAGAATAAACCTGAGTTCATTGCCTACCTACTGTGCTGCTATTCTCATTATTGTGGGAAAAGAGTTTATATAGTGCTATGCCCCAAATTCCAAGTTTCTTGAAGACTGAGCCTACTTAATTTTTATCTTTGTAACTCAGCACCCAATGAAGTTCTCAGCATATAGAATGTCTTGAACAAATGCATGTTGCTTGATTGATAGTAGGCCAACCATGTAATCCAATGTCCCCATTTTAATTGAGGAAACTACATTGACTTGCCAAAGGTCACCCAGGTGATAAGCATCAGAGGAGGCATTTGAACCCAGGTCCTCTTTATCCAAATCCATTGCTCTTTCTAATAGTCTGCTTCTACTTATTTATGTGCATATTGTTCAGACTTCCTTTTTTTATCCTGGCCTCAGGCCATTTCAATCAGTTTCAAGGCTTCAATAATACCTTCATCAGAGTTTGGACAAAAATCAGCCCTTTCCGTCTGAGATCATTAACAAAACTTACTCACTTTAAAGTAAAAAGTGAGGTCAGGCCTCTGTATGAATCTTAAAGGACAATTTTCCAGGATGCTCAGTCCAAGCTGATATGGTCATATTTATATAGACTAAGCTATTTAAACAGAAGACTAATCCAAAAATAGATAAAATCTAACAAAACACTAGGGGTCCTCCTTAGCAAGAAGGCATTCTCTGATGCATGAAGTATGAAAACAAGACAGCCAGTTTTAAAGGGAACTTTTAGTTGTGGTTAAAAAACTTTTTTTGGAAAATTAGGAGAGTAGGGAGAGAAATAATCTAGCATTTATATAATTTGCTGGATGAGAAAAAAAATAGAAAGGTACCTTTCTGTAAAGATTTGTTTTTGGCATTTTCACTTATCTTTGAGTTTCCTTAAGGAAATCTGACCTCCATTGTCTGAGGATTCAGTGAAGTTGATGGAATGGCCTGGATCAGCAGAAAGATGTCCCAAAGTAAATGATCTCTAGCACTTAGTTGGGGAAGGATCCAATAGAGAGAAGGGGTCTGCCAACAATGGAACTCTGGTACTCAATATCTAACAACTCTGAAAACATAGGATTGAATAGGGAGGGCAGCAAGGTCAGAAGAGGGGAATTCCTATTGATCATGCCCTGGGTCTCACACACACAAACACACACACACACACACACACACACACGCGCGCACCTTAAAAGAAGAGGTTTTGTGTTACACTATGGAACAGAGAAGAGCTAAGTATGTTCTGTATTATAACGTAGACAGAAGACATAAACCAGACTCACTCATGAGGGCTCCCTTTCACTTGCTCACAGAGACTCCTGCCCCACCCCCAACCTGGGTCCTGAAGGATATAGTGGAAAAGATGGATACATGTATGTACTCAGTAACTCTCAACCAAATAAACACTACAGTGAAGAACAAAGGAAAATAGGTTATGTAACCAACATTTAAGAAAATGCTTAGGAGAGTGGTAGAGCTGGAGGAAGAGAGATAAGTGGGGTGTTAATGGTAGAAAAAAAACAAAACAAAAAAAAAACAACATTTTTGGAAGGTCCTTTTGAGTTTCTCTCTCTCTCTCTGTCTCTCTCTCTCTGTCTCTCTCTCTCTCTCGTTATTAGCATCTAGTTACAATTAAGCTTTTGATGGAGCTGTTCCTGAACAGCTCCCTGGCAAGAATTTGCTCATGAAAGCAATCCAGTAAGTATGTGGAGGAGCCATCAGAAGCTCAGGGCCCTTTATTGGAGGCTTCAGACGGACAAAATTGGCTTGGAAATACCCTTTCTTTGGCTTGGCTATTTTAGTAGCATAGGGAGCTGTGGGAACCTTGCAACCAGCTTGGGAGCCATGTCCCAACTCCCCAGCAACTATTCCCCTGATTTCTATTCCTGCTTCTCTGGCCAGGGTTCAGCCTTTTGAAACCCTAGACTATCAGGCTCCCTGTTGCAAGCTCCTTCTCCCTTCAGCTTGATGTATCATAAAGAAGCTATATTAGAATGGTCTATTGAGAAGGGCATAATACTATTTTCCTCTCTTTATCCTTGAATTTCAAGAAGGAGTCAAAATGATAAGTAAAACAGTACTGGATTGTACATCCTAGGTTCTGCCACCTCAACTACCTTTGGGAACTCAGGTAAGTAACTTGATCTCAATATTCCACATTCTTTAAAGAATATAGTTGAATAAGAGACGTGGAAAGGGCATTCCTAATAAAAAAGGCTTGGAATAAGTATTTCCTATAATATGAAAGAGTTGGAAGAGCTGCTGTGGGATGTCTCTTCCATCTCTCAATCTATAGCTAGGATGTATGATTTCTAAGGTCCCCTCTAGCTTCAAGATGGGAGTTTTTAACCCGGGGGTCTGTGACCTTTAATAAAAGTGATAATTATTTCATTATATTTGGTTTCCTTTGTCATATTGCATATTTTATTTCATATATTTAAAAACATTATTCTGAGAAGGGCTTCATCAGACTGCCAAAGGGATCCATGACACCAAGAAGGTAGAGAACCCATGTTCTAAGCAGATATGATTCTATAATCTCAGTATCACACATTCCATGAAATATCCTCATGCTTTTGTGGCCCTTGTTTTCCCAATATCATCTTCCTAACCCCATTCCAACATTCATTTGACTGGAGTAAAGGGATACAAAGGTGACCACGTTTGTGTACTTTTGTTATTTGTCTTCCCAAAAAGGAACTGAAATATACATATAGAACATCTTAGTTGAATCATGGCCTAGATGTTAGGTATCACATATTCTACTTGTTTTCCATTAAGATTTCATATCAGCAACAACTCTGGAATACTTGATACTTCCATACATGAAGTATATATGAAACAGTTTAGAAAATGCCTACATAAAGGGGAAGCTCCATGGTTTTGTTAATTATGACTTAAGGAGCTTAGATCCTTCCTATCTCTAGATGTCTGGACTAGAAAATGGAATACCAGAAGGTCAAGATAGATAGATATTATAGAGATAAATATATAGACATCATATGTGGCAATATATGGTTAATAACAATCAATCAACAAACATTGATTAAATGCTTTCAACTATATGTGAAGCATTGTTCTAGATTCTGAGATACAAAGACAAAAAATAAAACAATTCCTGCCCTGTAATAGTTCCTGCTTACATTCTATCAAGGGAGAGAATATGCATATACATATGTACCAACAAGATACATGCAAATGAAGTACAAGGTGATGCTGGATGGAAACCAGAAAAGGCCTCTTGCATGAAAGCAGTACTGGAGCTGAGTCTTGTAGGAAACTAAGTATTCCAAGAGGTGGAGGTGAGAAAGGAGAGCATTCCAAGTATGGGAAACAGTACAAATGCACGGACAAGAGATAGAAGATCATAACTGAAGAACAGTAAGAAAGATAGTATGATTTGATCTTGGAGTGAGTCATGGAGAGTAATGTATAATCTGGGAAGGAGGAATTTTTTTTCTTTAAAATATATCCTTTTTGAAGTAGTGAAAAGTACTATTAAAGATTAGTGAAGCCCTAATCAATAAATGCATAATCATATAGTAGTTACTATATCTAGACACTGTATTACTGGACATAGCAAACAATTCAGTCTAGTGCTCTCTTTACTCATCTGTAAGCCTGTATTTTAAGAGATAACATGGAGGTCAATAGAAAAGCACCTTCCTATTTGGGAAATACAAACACAAAAACTAAATAGTTCCTTTCCTTAAGAAGCTTGCATTCTTTTGGTGGGAAACAACATGTATACATATAAGTAAATACAAAATATGTATGAAGCAAATTCAAAATAAGTCACAGGAATGGGGCATTAGCAACTGGCTTGTACTAGTAGAGCCTTTTTCCAGAGGGTTGTACTTGAGATGAATGTTTAAGACAGCTAGAGCTTTTAAGCAGTGAAGGTGAGTAAGGAGTACATTCTAGGCATGGGGTATACAACCCTTGCAGAGACAAAGAGATAGGAGAAATAATGTCAGGTAGAGTTCAGGAAGTGAAGCCAAGATTGCGGAGTAAAGTATAACCTGCCTGAGTGCTCTCCCAAACCCCTCCAAATACCTTTAAATAATAACTCTAAACAAATTCTAGAGTGGATGAACACACAAAAAGATGGAGTGAAACAATTTTCCAGCCCAAGACAACTTAGAAGGTCAGCAGGAAAAGTCTGTTGCATCAGGATGAAAGAGGAGCGTAGTTCAGCACCGGCTGTGCCAGTTCAGACCTGGTCCCAACAAACCAGGAGTAGGCCTGGGGGGACTAAATCAGTGGCAGCAGTGGTGGTATCCAGACCTCTCAGCCCACAAACAGTAAGGGGATCAGACAACAGGTCAGAAGGAGATTTACAGGGGTCCTTTTGCTGGCACCAGTGGTAGGCCTCTGTTGCATTGCCTATACTTGGATCTAGGTTGCAATCCTAGGTTTTAGTCCCAGTGCGAGGAGGAGCACTAGCACACCAGAGCAGAGTTGGTAGCCGTAGGAAAGGAAGGAACCTAGTCAGAGTTCCAGAGTTGAAAAGAGTGCTTATGATCTCTCACAAACCAGTGCACAATACAGGAGAGTAGCAGACATACCTCTCATACCACTTTGGAAGAGCCAAAAACAGGTTTCCAAAATTACCTCAGAAAATAACTGCACAAAATGCCTGAATCTTGGGACAGAGCCCCTTCCACTTGGGAAGCAAAGTCTCATTTCAGCATAGAATTAAAAATCAAGAAATAGGCTAGAAAATTAGTAAACAAAATAAATCTAACCATAGAATATTACTATGGTGACAAGGAAGATCAAAACACACACTCAGAAGACGACAACAAAGTCAAGATTTCTGCATCCAAAGCCTCCAAGAAAGATATGAATTGGTCTCAGGTCATGGAAGAGCTTAAAAAGGATTTTGAAAATCAAGCAAGAGAGGTAGAGGAAAAATTGGGAAGAGAAATGAGAATGATACAAGAAAATGATGAAAAAAAGAGTCAACAGCTTGACAAAGGAGGAACCAAAAAATATTGAAGAAAACAACACCTTAAGAAAAAAAATAGAATAGGCCCAATGGTAAAAGAGACACAAAAATCCAATGAAGAGAAGAATGCCTTGAAAAGCAGAATTACCCAAATGGAAAGGGAGGTACAAAAGGTCACTGAAGAAAATAGTTCCTTAAAACTTAGAATTGGATAAATGGTAGCTAATGATTTTATGAGACATCAAAAAGCAATAAAACAAAATGAAAAGAATGAAAAATAGAATAAAAGGTGAAATATCTCATTGGAAAAACAACTGACTCAGAAAATACATATAGGAGACATAATTTTAAAATTATTGGACTACCTGAAAGCCATGATCAAAAAAAAAGCACAAATATCATCATTCAAGAAATTATTGGGGGGCAGAGCCAAGATGACAGAATAAAAACAGTTACTAGTTTGAGCTCTCCCGCTTACCCCTCCAAATACCTGTAAAAAATTGCTCTAAACAAATTCTAGTGCAGCAGAACCCACAAAAAGACAGAGTGAAAAAAATTTCCAGCCCAAGACAACCTAGATACTTGATTGGAAAGTTCTATTGCTCTGGGATGAGAGAGGAGTGCAGTTGAGTGTGGGTACATAAGCAAAGACCAGGCCTCAGTGAATCTGACACAGGCCTCAGGGGACTGAATCACAGGCAGCTGTGGAGGTTTCCAGACTTCTCAACCCACCAATGCCAAAGACAACTTAGAAGGTCAGTAGGAAAAGTCTGTCAGATCACAGAGTGGGAGAACCTTGGTCCCAGCCCCAGTCCCAGTGCAGCCCCAGAGTGGTGGCTGCTTCCAGAGCTCTCAGCCCACAGCAGAGGGGGAATTGAGTGGCTGATCAGAGGGGGGTTATATGGATCTCTTTGCTGGTGCTGAGGCAGGATTCCTTTGCTTTGCCCATATTTGCATCTGGGTCACAGTTCTGGGTGGCAGTTCTGGGGTAAGGAGGAACACTAACATGGTGGATTTTGTAGAAGTGGAGAGGGAATCCTCCTCACAGTTCCAAGGCAGAGAAGTATGCTTGTGTTCACTCACAGACCTGAGCACAGGCCAGGAAAGAAGTAAACACCTTGCCTTTGATTGTACCACCTTGGAAGAATGGAAAATTTACAGTTCCCTAGAAGTATCTGAAAACAGCTGCACAAAACCCCTGAAGCTTGGGACAGTGCATTCTCCACACTGGAAGCAGACTCCTACCTTAACAAAGAGTTTAAAACTCAAGTAATCTGCTGGGATCATGAGCAAACTGTACAAAAAAGTCAGACAAAGATGATCAAAACATACAACCAGAAGAAGAGAAGACAACAAAGTCAAAACTCCTATATCCAAAGACTCCCAAAAAATCAGTCCCAGGCCATGGAAGAGCTCCAAAAGGATTTTGAGAAGCAAGTAAGAGAAGTAGAGAAAAAACTAGGAAGAGAAATGAGAGTGATGCAAGAAAATCAACAAAAACAAGTCAACAGCTTGCTAAAGGAGACCCCAAAAAAATACTGAAGAAAATAGCACCTTAAAAATTAGCCTAGACCAAATGGAAAGAGGTCCAAAAAGTCAATGAGAAGAATTCCTTCAAAAGCAGAATAGGTCAAATGGAAAAGAAAGTCCCAAAGCTCACTGAAGAAAAAACTTCTTTAAAAATTAGAATGGAACAAATGGAAGCTCGTGACTCTATGAGAAATCAAGATGTTGTAAAACAAAACCAAAAGAATGAAAAAATAGAAGACAATGTGAAATATCTCATTGGAAAAACAACTGACCTGGAAAATTGATCTGGGAGAGATAATTTAAAAATTATTAGATTTTCTGAAAGCCATGAGCAAAAAAAAGATCCTGGACATCATCTTTCAAGAAATTAACAATGAAAACTGCCTTGATATTCTAGAACCAGAGGACAAAATAGAAATGGAAAGAATTCTCTGAACACCTCCTGAAAGAGATCCCCAAAGGAAAACTCCTAGGAATATTGTAGCCAGATTCCAGAGTTCCCAGGTCAAGGAGAAAATACTGCAAGCAGCTAGAAAGAAACAATTCAAGTATTGCAGAAAGACAATCAGGATAACACAGGATGTAGCAGCTTCTACATTAAGGGACTGGAGGGCTTGGAAAGAATATTCTGGAGGTCAAAGGACATAAGATTACAACCAAGAATCACCTACCCAGCAAAACTGAGTATAATCCTTCAAGGGAAAAAAATGTACATTCAGTGAAATAGGGGACTCTCAAGCATTCTTGATGAAAAGATCAGAGCTGAATAGAAAATTTGACTTTCAAATATAAGACTCAAGAGAAGCATGAAGTGACAAACAGGAAAGATAAATCATCAGGGACTTATTAAGGTTGAACTATTTATATTCCTACATGAAAAGATGATATTTATAACTCATGAGACCTTTGTCAGTACTAGAGTAGTTGGAGGGAAAAAATTATATGTAGACAGATAGATAGATAGATAGTTAGATGGCACAGGATGAAGGGGTGATATATGGAGAATAAAATTAAGGGATAAGAGAGGATTATACTGGGAGAAGGAGAAAGGGAGAGGTAGAATGGGGTAAATTATCTCATATAAAATAGATGAGAAAAAACTTTTACAATGTAGGGGAAGTGGGGGAAGGTGAGAGGGAATGAGTGAATCTTATCCTCATAGAATTTGATTTAAGGAAAGAATAACATACATACTCAATTGGATATGGAAATCTATCTTACCCTATAGGAAAATAAGGGGGGAGGTGATAACAGAGTGGGAGGATGATAGAAGGGAAGGGAGATTAGAGGAGGGGTAATCAGAGGCAAACACTTCTGAGGAGGGACATGGTCAAAAGAGAGAATAGAATAAATGGGGGGATGGGATAGGATGAAGGGATATATAGTTAGTTTTTATAATATGACTCCTATAGAAGTGTTTTGCATGACTACACGTGTATAACCTGTATCAAGTTGTTTGCCTTCTCAATGAGGGTGGGTGGGGAGGGAGGAAGAGAGAAAAGTTGGAACCCAAAGCTTTAAAAACAAATGTTAAAAATTGTTTTCACATGCAACTGGGAAATAAGATATACAGGCAATGGGGTATAGAAATCTATCTTGCCCTACAGGAAATTAGAAGGGAAAGGGGATAAGAGTAGGATTGGGGTGATGAAGGGAGGGCACATTAGGGGAAGGAGTAATCAGAATGCACGAGTCTTGGGGTGAGGAGGCGGGACAAGATTGGGAGAAAATTTGGAACTCAAAATCTTGTGGAAGTGAATGCTGAAAACTAAAAATAAATGAATTAATAATAAAAAAGAAATAAAAAGAAATTATCATGGAAGACTGTCCTGATATTCTAGAACCAGAGGGTAAAATAGAAATTGAAAGAATTCACCAATCACCTCCTGAAAGAGATCTCAACATGAAAACTCCCAGAAATATTATAGCCAAATTCCAGACCTCCCAGATCAAGGAGAAAGTACTGCAAGCAGCCAAAAAGAAACAATTCAAATATTGTGAAGTCACACTCAGGATAACACAAAATTTAGCAGTTTTTGTATTAAAGGATCAGAGGGCTTGGAATATGATATTCTGGAGGGCAAAAGAGCTAGCATTACAACCAAGAATCACCTACCCAGCAAAACCCAGTATAATCCTTCTGGGGGAAAATAAATATTCAATGAAATAGAGGACTTTCAAACATTCTTGATGAAAAGACCAGAGCTGAATAGAAAATGTGATTTTCAAATACAAAACTCAAAAGAAGCATAAAAAGCTAAACAGGAAAGGGACATCGTAAGGGATTTGTTAAGGTTAAACTGTTTATATTCCTACATGGGAAATGATATTTGCAACTCCTAAAAACTTTCTCGTTAGTAGGGAAGTTAGAAGTATACATGGATAAATGATTATCCAAAAAAAAAATAAAATAAAGGATGAGAAAGAAAAACACACAGGGAGAATGGGAAAGAGAGAGGTAGAATGGGATAAATTATCTGGCATAAAAGAAGCCTGAAAGAGATTCTACAGTGGAGGGGAAAGTGGGGGAAGTAGGGAGGGGAGCACATGAACCTTACTTTCATTGGAATGGCTCAAAGACAGAATAATGTACACACTCAGTTGAGTGTAGAAATCTATCTTGCCATACGGGAAAGTAGAAAGGGAAGGATATATGAGAAGAGGAAGGGTGGCTGATTGAAGGGAGGGCAGTTTGGGGAGGCAAAAGTCAGAAGCAAAACACTTTTGAGAAGGGACAAGGTCACAAAAGAGACAGTAGAATAAACAAGAAAATAGGATAGAGGGAAATGCAAAATTGGTAATAATGACTGTGAAAAAAAATTCAATGAATTTCTCTGATAAAGAAAGACTTCATTTTTCAAGCATATAGAAAACCATTCCTCAATTGAAAAATGATCAAAGGATATGGACTGGCAGTTTTCAGACAAAGTAATCAAACCTATCTATACTCATATAAAAATACTCTAAATCATTTGTGATGAGAAAAGTGCAAATTAAAACAACTCTGAGCTGCTACCTCACACCTGTCATATTAGCTAATATGACAGAAAAGGAAAATGATGAATGTTGGAGGGGATGTGGGAAAATTAAAACACTAATGTTTGTGTTTTTTTGTTTGTTTGTTTTATTGGTGTAATTGTATACTGATTCATCCATTCTGGAAAGCAATTCAGAACTATGTCCAAAGGGATGTAAAACTATGCATACCCTTTGACCAAGCAATACCACTAATATGTCTGTATCTCAATGAGATTAAAAAAAAAAAAGGAAAAGGACCTATGTGTATAAAAATATTTATAACAGCTCTTTTAGTGGTGGCAAAGAATTGGAAATTGAAGACTTATCCATCAATTGGAAAATGACTGAACAAATTGTTGTATATGGTTGTGATGGAATACTATTGTGCTTTAAGAAATGATGAGCAGGATGCTCTCAGAAAAACATGGACAGGCTTATATGAACTTGTGGAAAGTGAAATGAGCAGAACCAGGAGAACACTGCACACAGTAACAGCAATATTTTATGATGACTACTGTGAATAACTTAGCTATTCTCAGTAATACAATGATCCAAGATAATTCTGTAGGACTTATGATAAAAGGTGCTATGCATCTCCAGAGAAAGAACTGATGGAGCCTGAATGCAGATCAAAGATATTTTTTCTTTACTTTCTTTATTTTTTCTTGGATCGCTTGTTTTCTCAATGGGGGGGAGGGAAAGAGAGAAATTAAAATTTGGGGGAAAAAAATGTTAAAATTGTTTTACATGTAATTGGGGAAAATAAAATGTTAAGATTAAAAAATAATGCCATATAAAGAGAGCAAGAAGTAGAACTCTTGAGCTTGAATATAGAGTATGAGATTGATCAATATATGATATAGAATGTGTTTGATACTCAGGGAGGTTATCTAAATGTATTGTCTAAATTGGTTGTCTAATGTGGCTTGTGAAGAGGGATGGATAGATAATTCTGCAAACTCCACCTCTCCTCCCCAAGAGAATCTTTGATTCCTGCCCTCAGGGGATCAAGGGAAGAAGCTAAGAGACTGAACACACTGCTTTCCTCTGAGAGAGAATTATACTGTACTAGAATTATGGTTATCTGCCCCCCTCAAAGAGTAATGGTCTGGGGAAATGACTATTTAAGATTTATGTTGCTTTTCTGGAAAGGAATATCCCAATCTTATATTAGCAGACTTATCTCTTTCTTACCACTTCCCATTCAAAAGATCATGATAAACAGTGAACAAAGTAAAACCCATTTGAGCAAACAAATAGCAAACAGAAACGAGAATTCTACAGATTAGAATGTATTATGAAATCCCCAGAGTGAATAAACTCTCCCACTGGAAGCAAAATTTCTTGGCTTAATTTAAAAAGAGGCCCTTGTCTCACCCAAGGCAAAATTCCTTGAATTCTCTAAGGAAGCAAGCTGGAAATCAGAGACATATTGAAGATGCAGTTTTCCTCTACTCTCTCTCTCTCTCTCTCTCTCTCTCTCTCTCTCTCTCTCTCTCTCTCCCCTCTGTCTCAGTATTTTATAAGACAGTCTGGAATCACATGTCTTCTCTTATAGCAGAAATGATAAAGAGTATCTTTCCTTTCCAGAGTTCTGAAGTCAGCTCTGCCCCTCATGCAGGCATGTAGCATTAACATCATTCTCTCCTTCAATGAGGAGTGTCCTACACTAATTCTCCAGGCCTGAAATTTGAGTAACAACATTAAGTTTAAAAAGCCAATATCAGGTAATAACCAGTAACTGATAAAGTCCCTTGCCCATTAAGTCATCCTCCCAAAAGAACGATTAAAAGATGAATTCTGGGTAAACATTATAATTTTATCAACTTTCATAGCATTTGCCTAAAATTATTCTGCAATTTTTTTCCTTGAGAGAATGCTGTTTATGTCACCCAGATCACAAAAGAGTTACCAAGTAATCCTAAATGCTTTTCAGCTGAGCAGTACATAATTTACTTGTATGAAGTGAGAATGTTGACTAGTGTTAGCCTCTGGGGAATGCTGCTGAAGGCCCTCTGTGTAATTCACAGTGACACTCCACCAAGAAAGAACAGTTGGAGTTATAATCTCTTAAATTGGAGATGGTCAAAGGCTGATTAGGTCATCCAGCTCAGTTCTCTGCAAGAAAAGGCTCTATATTGAAGCTCAGTCCAACTGCCAAAAGGTTAAAACAGATGCAAGTTTTTCATGATAGGCAGCACATCCTCTTTGAAGGTTTCTGGACCTCCTTCAGTTGACCTCATTAGTGATTTGTGCTAGGACATTATAGTGTCATAAGACACTAGGGACATGTTCAGTCATAAACAAGGCATAATAATTTGTGTGAATCAAAACCCTAACACATAAGAACAGAATAAATAAGGAGAAAAACTGAAAAGATAATGAGAAGACAAATATGACTCAATCAGCAATGAAAACCCATATGGCAAAAACAACCTGTCCCTATTTCTGCCTGATCAAAATGATCAATATTTTTTATCTTTCCTTTCTTTGCACCTCTGAAGCACTGTTAGGTCCTATATTCCACCTATATCAGATCCATATTGTTTCTGTTTCATAGATATTCTCTCTTCTGACCACCCACAGAACTTCCTGAATTTATCTACATATATAGCAGGCCACCCAAATACATTCCCACTCATCCAATGTTAACTTGGGAGTATTTTCTTAAGGGAAGTCATTATTTTTTCTCTTTCTTGGACCCTTACATGATTATCAAAATTATTATAATCATTATCATCACTGCCATCATCAGTGTAACACAATTGAAAATTGGACTTGAAGTCAGGAAGAACAGAGCACAAGTCATTACTAACTGTGTGCCCATGAACCATATCACAACCTCCCTTAACCCTCAGTTATCTAAAATAAAAATGAGGATTTTAGTATCTGTCTCATAGGGTCACTTAGAGTTACAAATAAGATAAATAGATAGATAGATAGATAGATAGATAGATAGATAGATAGATAGATAGATAGATAG
>NW_020950417.1:3733562-3766483 GCF_900497805.2 Vombatus ursinus | reverse complement strand
TAGATAGATAGATAGATAGATAGATAGATAGATAGATAGATAGATAGCACTTTGAGGAGATGATACATCAGTACTCCAATAGATTTGTGACCTTGTCTACATGCATGTTCCCTCCCAGTGGCATAGGTTACCATCTATCCATGCCCTACCATTCTATAATTCTTATTCCAGTAAGTTTTTCACAAAGTGTCACAAAGTGACATTATAATGTCCTAGCACAAATCACTAATGAGGTCAACTGAAGGAGGTCCAGAAACCTTCAGAGAGGATGCGCTGCCTGTCATGAACAATGTATCCACTTCAAGTACCCTGTCTTGCCAGGTGATCCTCAGAATCTTCCTAAGACAATTCAGATGGAGGCGATTCAGTTTCCTGGCATGGCTCTGGTATACTGTCCAGGATTCACAAGCATACAACAGTGATGTTAGCACAATGGCTCTGTAGACCTTCAGTTTGGTAACCTCCAAACACTGAGCTAGCTCTGGCAATGTTTGCATCAACCAGAAAGAGGAAACAAAACACAACAGAAGAAAAAAAAATAGTAAATAGTATGCTTCAATCTGCATTCAAACTCCATAGTTCTTTCTTTAGATGTGGATAGCATTTTCCATCACGAGGTCTTTGGTGATTTGGTGATGTCTTAGATCCTTGTATTGCTGAGAAGGGTTAAGTCTATCAATATTAGTCATCACACAATGTGGCTATTACTGTGTACAAAATTCTCTTGGTTCTGCTCACTTCACCCACCATCAGACCATACAAGTCTTTCGAGGTTTTTCTGAAGTCAGCCTGCTTATCATTTCTTATAGCACAATAGTATTCCATTATATTCATATGCCACAACTTGTTCAGCCATTCCCCAGTTGATGGGCATCTTCTCAATTTCCAATCCTTTGCCACCACAAAAAGAACTGCTATAAATATTTTTGTACATGTAGGTCCTTTTCTCATTTGTATGATCTCTTTGGGATATAGTCCTAGAAATGCTATTACTGGGTCAAAGGGTATGCACATTTTTATAGCCCTTTGGGAATAGTTCCAAATTGCTCTCCAAAATGGTTGGATCATTTCACAACTCCACCAACAATGCATTAGTGTTCCAATTTTTCCACATCTTCTCCAACATTTATCATTTTCCTGTTTTGTCATGTTGGTCAATCTGATAGGTGTGATGTGGTACCTCAGAGTTGTTTTGATTTGCATTTCTCTAATCAATAGTGATTTAGAGCATTGTTTCATATGACTATAGATGGCTTTACTTTCTTCATCTGAGAACTGCCTGTTCATATCCTTTGACCACCTATCAACTGGGGAGTGACTTGTGTTCTTATAAATTTGACTTAATTCTCTACATATTTTAGAAATGAGAAATCAGAGAGACTGGTTGTAAAAATTCTTTACCAGTTTTCTACTTTCCTTCTAATCTTGGTTGCATTGGCTTAGTTTGTGCAAAAACTTTTCAATTTAATGTAATCAAAATTATCCATTTTGCTTTTTGTAATGTTCTCTATCTCCTGTTTGGTCATGAATTCTTCTGTTCTCCATAGATCTGATAGGCAAACTATTCCTTGTTCTCCTAGTTTGCTTATAGTATCAGTCTTTATATCTAAGCCATGAACTCATTCTGACTTTATTTTGGTATATGGCGTGAGATTTCGGTCTATGCCTATACTCTTTTTCAGTTTTCCCAGCAGTTTTTTTCAGAGTGGGTTCTTATCCCAGAAGCTGGGGTCTTTGGGTTTATCAAATAATAGATTACTATAGTCACTGACTACTGTGTCTTGTATATTTAACCTATTCCACTGATCCACCACTCTATTTCTTAGCCAGTACCAAGCAGTTTTGATGATTGCTGCTTTATAATGTAATTTAAGATCTGGAATGGCTAGGCCACCTTCCCCTGCATTTCTTTTCATTAGTTCCCTTGATATTCTGGACCTTTTGTTCTTCCAAATGAATCTTGTCATTATTTTTTCTAACTCTATAAAATAATTTTTTGTTAGTTTGATTGGTATGGCACAGAATAAGTAAATTAGCTTAGGTAGAATTGTCATTTTTATTATATTAGCTCGGCCTACCCATGAGCAACTGATGTTTTTCCAATTATTTAGATCTGACTTTATTTGTGTGAAAATGTTTTGAAATTGTGTTCATAGAGTTTCTGGGTTTGTTTCAGGAGGTAGACTCCTAAATATTTTATAATGTCTACAGTAAGTTTAAATGGAATTTCTCTTTCTATCTCTTGCTGTTGGGCTTTGTTGGTAATATATAGAAATGCTAATGATTTATGTGAGTTTATTTTATAGCCTACAACTTTGCTAAAGTTGTTTACTATTTCAAGTAGTTTTTTGCCTGATTCTCTGATTGTCATCTGCAAAGAGTGATAGCTTTGTTTCTTCTTTGCCTATTCTAATACCTTCAATTTCTTTTTCTTCTCTTATTGTTAAAGCTAACATTTCCAGTACGATATTGAATAACAGTGGTGATAATGGACACCCTTGTTTCACCCTCAATCTTATTGGAAATGCTTCTAACTTGTCCCCATTACATATTAGGCTTGCTGAAGGTTTTAGATAGATGCTATTTATTATTTTAAGGAAGACTCCATTCATACCTATACTCTCTAGTGTTTTTAATAGGAACGGGTATTGTATTTTGTCAAAAGCTTTTTCTGCATCTATTGAGATGATCATGTGGTTTCTGTTAGTTTTGGTGTTGATGTGCTCAGTCATGCTGATAGTTTTCCTAATGTTGAACCAGTCCTGCATTCCTGGTATAAATCCTACCTGGTCATAGTGTATTATTCTTGTGATAAGTTGCTGTAATCTGTTTGCTAATATTTTGTTCAAAATTTTTGCATCTATATTCATTAGAGAAATTGGTCTCCAGATCTCCTCCTGGTTGGCAGTTGGAGGCTATAGGGTTCTGACAGCTTACCTGGTGTTGGGCTGGAACTTTCAGGCAACTCTAGGTTGCTTTCTTCAGCTCCTTTCAGATGAATGCTGCAGGGTGCTTATCCACCTGGGGCCCTTTGTAGTGCTGCTTCCCTTATTTTTGCTGAGGCACTGGGAGACCCATTTGATGTGGAATGCCAAAGCACCAGAATCTCCTCCTGGTGTGCTAAAGTGGGTCTTTTTGCTAGCTGGCTGGGCAACTCCCGGTTCCGTACTGCTCCCCTTCCCCCAGGGTAAGAAGGGCCTTTCCTGTTAATCCCTGCAGCTACCTAGGCTACTGCACTGCTGCACCTCGTCTTTCTTCTGGTTCAGCTGTTCCAGGGTTTTTTCTGGGGTGATATTTTCTCGGCTTTCAGAGGTTGATAGGGGAGGGTGAGAGCAACTAACTTTTTACTCAGCCATCTTGGCTCCCAGAAGTGAAATTTCCCAGGAATACATCTTGAACTTAAACTCTAATATAAAGTATATGTGAGCCCTCTTTAATGTATATATATGCATATATATATATATACACACACATATATATACACGTGTATATATATTATAGATAGCACTATCTATAAAATTATCATTAGATTTATTGACTTTTCACCCTCTGCTGTAGATGCTGATACATAAACTTCATTGATTTCATAGTGGCTCTTTTGCAAATGTTAATCAGTAGGACTGAAATTCAGGATGAACAAACACACTTGTAAAATAGTGTTTCTTGTTACCTTTGGATGCATGGTAAAAACCAACTCCAACAGATACTTTATTTGCCTGTAGAAGAAGAATTTTGAGCTAAGTCATCCTTCCATTTTGCTACAACCACTCTCTTTCTTCAGGTTTCATTTACATGAATAACACAGACATGAACATAATTCAGTACCTGCACTAGTATGCCCACTGTTCATTGGATAAGGATGTCATATTTAGAATACAAACAAGTTAAAGTAAAGATGGTCTAAAAATTATGGGATTCTTAGTCTAAAAACTATTCCTTTTTTTTGCCCCAATTCCACCATCACTAAAGGTTGGGCTAAGGATTAGTTTGTGTTTTTCCTCCTGGACTATTTAAAAAAATATATATACCTACTTTGCTTCAGAGTGATCTGCAGAAATTTTTCACTAATGGTGCCCCAGAAGTATTTGGGGGTTACATAAAAATGTATGCAGAAGAGATCATTCCCTTTTCCTCTTTGCCCCGATGCTACTTGCTAGCTTGAGTTATTAGTCATCATTAGGTTTGCCACTTATATATTTAACCATTGCTGAGGACATCAGTGGTCACACTATTGCTTAGTACAGCTTAGCCAGTCAATGACAGGTAACACAGGAAGTTGCTGAGTATCAAACCAATGTAAGAAGAAGGTCCTGGGCAGCAGTCTGAGTTTTGACTCATTTATAACTGCTTTAAAAATGCTAGAGTAACATAAGATGTTAACAAATCCGTATGCCAATGACTAGCAACCATCTCTAATGTTTGACAAGAGGGAAGCTTTTGGAGAAAAGGAAATCCTATTCAGCGCTTCTGTGTCCCTAAAAAGGGCAATGCTCTCCAAATGGTCCAGTGTAGCTGTGAAATAGCCTTGGTTCATGGTTTTATCATGCAGAAAAAAAAAATCATTGTGTACTTCTTAAACATGAATTAAATATGTCCACTGGAATTAAGTTGTAATATAAAAGCTATGCCTTAGAGCTACATCCTTCTATTCTGCTCTTGCCCTATATGGGAACAGAAGGAGCTAGGAATCACTGCTTAAGCCATCAGTGCTTGTCCTGATGCTTGCAGATAGCTCAGGGTTTTTCCCTTCTTACTGGATTAAGACAAAAAATAAAGTCAGCTGGGAATTTAATTTTATATGCATTCCCAGAGCTCCATTAATTCAAGTCTTCTGGCAACATAGGTCAAATTTATTCTCCTCTAATTTTGTTATGCAACATTGAATTAAAATTTCAGTCTTCCTCAACTCAGATCCCCTTATAGCAATAACTTACATATGTTGAATTGTTAACTAGATCTATGAAATAAAGAGGATTAAAAGGGATGATTATTGGTGACTGGGTGGGAGAGGGTGACTTACACTAGAAAAAAAAACCTCTTTAATGATAAAAGACTCATATGAATGGTTTATTTTCTGGGGCAGTTTAAATTGTACTTTAGGAAGCAGCAAGAAAAATATGTCAGGGACTGAATCTTCACTGGCAGAGTACATTGCATGATCTAATTGGACTTTTCCCTTTACCATTTATACTTTATGATTTTTAATCCTAAAGGGAAAAAAGATGAATAAAATGAAATTGAAATCAGGTTCTCTGAAACCACAGATATGAACTTTTCATACATTCAAAGAATTTTTCAGGGCTAAAAAAAAAAAAAACATGACTTGAACATTCTCCTCTTCTCCTCTAAGATTTTTTTCAGCATTTCTCTTATATTATGAGCTCTGAATAAGGAATTAGAAACTTCAGCCAATGTGGGAAGAAGCTGTTGTCTTGAGATAAGCCAGATATATTTTATTTTAGCCTCTTTGTAAAAAATGATTACTTCTTCCAGCCCCAGAGTTCAATTTCAGAGAGGCTAGCATCCCAGAAAAAATTCCTACTGTAATTTTTGTCCTTATGTTGGGTATATCTCATCACCCTGATAATTATCCAGCTTCAACCGTAAAGCATGATATTACAAAGTCTATTTATCTCTACTAGCCACTATTCCTTGCAAAGTTATGGCTTATTAGCCAGTTTGACAGCTATTGTAACCAAACCCTGGATGCTTGAATGAAGGTTAAGGCAATAGAAGAGCCTACCTCTCCACCACCAAGCTCCTAACTTTACTGGAATATTCCCCACTAGGGTTGAGGATTGAGGAGCTATCTTCTTATTATTGACATAAGGCAAGACCTTGTTGATTCAAAACTATGAAGCCTAAGTAGAGAGCTCTATTTTTGTTATCTTAATGGGGCCCAGGCTCTCTTCCAAACTGATTTCAGCTCACAAGGCTTTCAAAGTGGACAGTCCTTACATTCAGTATGGAGAAAAGCATCACATCATCTCTAGTGAGACGGAGCTGAGAAAGGCCACAAGTACAAGGATATGATCTTATCTGACTGGAAGTTAGTAGTCAAGGCTTATGGAACTTTGGTTCTTAACCTTCCCCCTCC
This sequence comes from Vombatus ursinus, assembly GCF_900497805.2. Lineage (NCBI taxonomy): Eukaryota > Metazoa > Chordata > Mammalia > Diprotodontia > Vombatidae > Vombatus > Vombatus ursinus. The sequence continues at coordinate 3,760,386 of NW_020950417.1, read as the reverse complement.
TGCTCTACAGCTATGAAGGACCAGGAGCCTAGTAGCTTGGTTGCCAATATTCTCAATTGCTTGGGCACTTTTAAGGAATAAGTAGTTGTTAGCTCTGCTCCTACCAGACTGTGGGCTCCTAAGGGAGTAGGAACCACATGTCATTGCTCTTAATTTTCTCCCCTCTCCTCCTGGTAAACCAAGAGAGCTTTGGGCCTCCTTTCTGGTCTTAATCACTGACATTACTAAATTATGCAAGAAGCTTAGGTCTTCAGTCTTTTGATATGACATCTCTACGTCTATCTCTCTGTCTGTCTCTGTCTGTCTTTTTGTCTACCTCTTTTTCTTTATATGTGTGTCTGTCTCTCTGTCTCTGTCTGTCTTTCTCTCTTTTCTTTTTGTCTTTCTCCTTTTCACTTTCTCTCTTACTCTCTCCAACCACCACCAAGTAAATGTAGTCTGAAAATGCCCAATTGGAGTTAGGGGAGGTGATGCAATTCCACCCTCTTTATAGGAATCATTGTGTGCCCTCTATTTTTAGGACTATTGTTAAGGGTTGTATTATTTTGTGTAGAAGTCATTTATATGCAGGAGATCATTTCTCTGAAAAATTTCTAGATATATCTAAAGCAAGCACAATAACAAATCTAGTGAATTTTCAACTCAAGGTAAAATGCAAAACATATAATGAATGCAATGTGTTTTTAAAATACACTCACTGCTGTCACCAGAAACAAATCAGTTCTTCAGTGTCTGTAGTAGAAACTAATATGTAAACAAGAATTGGGATTTTTTTTTTCAGCAAAGAGCCAGAGGGTTGTTTGTTTCATCCTCCTAGAAGTGCCAGGGTCATCTATTTTGTCAAAGACCCAACAAAAGGTTTTTCCTCTTTCACAAATGAAATAACAAAGACACATTATTCTCCATAGTTAGAGTAAGCTATCTCTTCTCATTTCCTATAGACCTCTTCATGGAAACATATGGTTACAAGAGACCCTCCTGTCCTTTTGGGAGGAGTCAGCACAGCGCATGGTAAAATTCATTAAAATTTTCTCTGTGGGCATAATTTAGAAAAAGCAAAAGATTCCTGACTTAGAAAAAGGAAGTGGGTAGGCCAAGTTCAAATTTAATAAATATTTATAAATTTCCTACCATACACAAAGCACCGTGCTAAGCTCTGAGGGAGATACAACCATAATTAAGATGTGCCCCTTGCCCTCTAGCAGCTTAAGTTCTAAATCTTCATCTGAAGCCTTTGCTCCTTCACAGTAAACAGGCTGTGCTTGGGGCCTTTTCTACATGAGGTATACTCACAGTCTGGTTGCAGTTTGTGACTGTGCCTGCTGCAGAAGTTCCTTCTGAGTAGCATATCTTTCTCTTAAAACAAAATAAACAAACAACAAAACTCTACTGTCCTTCTTAGTCTCCTTAATAGAATTTTGAAGTCAGGTAGATAAGAGAGCTGGGTCTAGAGTTAGGAAGATTCATTTTCCTGAATTCAAATCTGGCCTCAGATACTTACTAGCTATGTGACCCTGGGCAAGTCATTTCACCCTGTTTACCTCAGTTTACTCATCTGTAAAATGAGCTGGAGAAGGAAGTGGCAAGTCATTCCAGTATCTTTGCCAAGAAAACCCCAAATGGGGTCATGAAGAGATGGACATGATTGAAACAACTGAACAACAACAACAAAAAAAAAAATACAATGTCCAATGTGATCACAATCCTACTAGTCCTCCAAGATTCCAACCAAGAATTTATTCTTTTTTTTCACATCTCTCTTCTGGAAACCTTCCAGACACATTCCAATCAACCTGGCCTACTTCCTTTTCCCTTTAAATAATATTTCATTTCCCTTCTGTGTGCCTTTGTACATGCTATTTAATTTCTATCTATCTATCTATCTATCTATCTATCTATCTATCTATCTATCTATCATTTTTCCTCAGATAGTCCATAAGCTCTTTTTTGTTTTTAAAGGAAGGTTTTGATTTTTTTGTGTGTCCTGTGCCTAGAACATAGCAGGCACTCAGTAAATGCTCATTGAACAGAACCAAGTGAAGACATGAACAAAAGTCATACAAGAAAAAAGATGAGGAGAGGTGGTGACCTACGCTATTGGAGGGAGTCCCTGAATTGATGAGATCATGGATCTATTCAAGTATTTGTTTATATAAAGACATGCCTGCCTGAAAATATATAAGAATATGCCTTTCCACCAGAATGGCTTGCAATATTTTTTTTCTATGACTTCTAAGTTTAGTCTATTTTTCTACTTTAAAAAGTCACATTAAATCATCTACTCTAAATTTTCCTCCTTCCCTATATAATGGCATAAGTTGCTGAGGTTACATTGGCAATGCCATCATGACAATTTAGCCATTTTTTGAAATAGCCACATTTTCTGTGGATCAGGGGGGTAATTTCACCTCTGTGGGATGCTTTGTAAGAAAACAGACTTTGTCGGTTTGGATGTTTGCCTGATGTAATAACCCATGGCAATTCTAGCTGCATTACTAATGGAAGGCATGCTTCCAACCTTTCTAAATGGGAGACGATGTTTTCTGAACCCTGGAAATATTTCTGTATTAAGTGAAGTTTTCCCCAAACCATTGTTTTTAATGTAAAGGGATGTTATAGTACAATGTTTCCAAAGTGAATACAAAGGTGCTAGGCTGTGCACTAACCATCTGCTGGCAAAACTATTCCCATGTTCCCCCCAACCTCCCAATGTGTGTATATATATGTATGTATGTATATGTGTACATGTATATGTATATGTATACACTCATTATACACACACACACACACACACACACATATATATGTCAGCATCATGTAAAGTTAATGACCAAGAGTCCACTGAATTTACTGTGACATTTCAAGTCATAGGAATAAAGTCACTCCAAGACCTTGTGTATATTCTGTGTTATATTGGGGAAAATAATGATACAATATGAAATCACACCTTTATTAATGAAGAGGCAATGAGATTCAAGTAAAAGGGTGAAGGGTCAGAGGAACTGAATCGCAGCTTAGTTGGCATCTCATTGTGTGAACTTAAGGAAACCACTTCACCATTTAGAGACAATTTCTTCATCTGTGAAATAGTAATAATTCATTTCAATTCAATAAAGATTTATTCAATGTCTACAATATATGAGGACTTCTTCTAAATATTAGAAATATAAAGACCAAAATGAAACAGTACCTACCCTTAACGAACTTACATTCATTTGTTTTTTACATTTTTATTAATTTATTTTTAGTTTTCAACATTCACCTCCATAAACTTTGGAGTTTTAAATTTTCTCCCCGTCCCTCTCCACCTCCTTCCCCAAGACGGCATGCAATCTGATATAGGCTCTACATATACATTCCTATTAAACATATTTTCACATTAGTCCTGTTGTAAAGGAGAATTAGAACCAATAGGAGAAACCACAAGAAAGAAGAAACAAAACAAAACAGAAGAGAAAAAAAGAGCAAATAGTATGCTTTGATCTGCATTCAAACTCCATAGTTCTTTCTCTGGATGTGGATAATATTTTCTATCATGAGACTTTTGGAGATGTCTTTCATTCTTGCATTGCTGAGAAGAGCTAAGTCTATCAAAGTTAGTCATCGCACAGTGTGACTGTTACTGTGTACAACAATCTCCTAGCTCTGCTCACTTCATTCAGCATCAGTCCATACAAGTCTTTTCAGGTTTTTCTGAAGTCCACTTGCTCATCATTTCTTGCACCACAATCGTAAGGAACTTACATTCTTTTTTTAAAAAAATTTTTTTTATTCTTAACTTAAATGCCAAAAAGAGCATTAGCATACATAAAACAGACCAGAGAAGAGAATTGTATATGAAACTATAAACTTCTATTTCATACTGCTTTCTTTTAAAAGGTATTTTTAAATAAATTTCATACTTTACTTTCAAAACTACCTTGTTTGCAAATTCTTCTTAACTTTGTTTTGTTCTCTTCTGTATCTTCTTAAAATTTGTTTTCATATTGAACATGAACACCCCAAAGGATCGTCTCCATACACATAGCAAAATGAAAAAAAAAAGAGGATTGTATGTTAGTCGATAAACTTTTATTAAAGACCTAATATGTTCTGGACACTGAGCTAACACCAAGGATATAAAAGAGGCAAAAGACAATCCCAGCCCTTAAAGTTCTCAGAAGTAAATGGGGAAGACAAAAAGCAAACAAATATACATTGAACAAGCTATACACTGGATAAATAGGAAATAATTAACAGCAAAGGCACTAGAATTAAGAGAAATTGGAAAAGGCTTCCTTTGGATAAAATTTTAGTTGGAAGTTGAAGGAAACCTAGAGGTGGAGATGAAGAGAGAAAGCATTCCAGGTGCGGTGGATAGCCAAAAATAAATGCCCAAAGACAAAAGATAGAGTGTCTTATACATAAATAGCAAGAGGCCAGTGTCACTGGATTGAAGACCACATGGTAGAAAGTAAGGTGAAAAAAGACCAGAAAGATACAGAGAGTGGAGCAGATTATAAAAGACTTTTAATGTTAAAAAGAGAATTTTGTATTTGATCCTGGAAATGATAGGGAGGTACTGGAGTTTAATGAATAAAGGGATGACATGGTGAGATCCATGCTTTAGGGAAACTAGTGAAGTAGTATAGAGAGAGATAAGAGGGCCTAGGACAGAGCCCTATGGGGCACCCAGGATTAGAAGACATGACCGCAATGAAGATCTAACAAAGAAGACTGAGAAAGAGTGGTCTGATAGGTAGGTGGACTAGAAGAGAGTAGTTCCTGAAAAGTATCAAGGAGAAGAGGTTGACCAGCAGTGTCCATGGCTGTAGAGAAGTCAAGGAGAATAAAGGCTAAGAAAAGGTCATTGGATTTGGTAATTAAAAGATCATTGATAACTTTAGAGATAGCAGTTTTGGCGAGGTCAAAAGCTGGATTGAAGGAGGTAAGAAATAAAGTAAAAGGAGAGAAAATACAGGTATCTTTTTTAGACAACTTTCTTTTTTTTTTCTTTGTGAGGTAATTGGGATTAAATGACTTTCCCAGGGTCACACAGTTAGTAAGTGTCAAGTGTCTGGTCTGAGGCCAGATTTGAACTCAGGTCCTTCTGACTCCAGGCCCAGTGCTCTATCCACTGTGCCTCCTAGCCACTCCTTAGATGACCTTTTTTGTCTTTGTGAGTTAACTGCAAAGGGCAGAAGATACAGAGCTCAAGAATTAGTGTGGATGGAAGGATCAAGCAAAGTTTTTGTTGTTGTTGTTGCTGTTTTTTGCTTGTTTTGCTTTGCTTTTTGAGGATGAGAGAGACAGGGATATGTTTGTAGGTGATAGGAGAGGGTCTAATATACAGGGAGACACTGAAGTAAAGTGGTAGAGTGAAGATGATGGAGGGGAAAATTTGTTGAGGGAGATGGGATGGAATGGAATCTGTTGTACAGGGTTTGTGTTGACAAGGAGTAAGGTCACCTCTTCATGTGAGATAGGGATTAAGGAAGAGATGATGGCAGGAGACAGCCGAGTGATATGAAATGAAGAAGAGTAGAGAAAAGGGTGTTCACAGAAAACGGCCTCAATTATTTTTTTCTGTAAAATGAGGTAAGCTTCTCAGCTGAGAGAGTGTACAGCTGGGGAGCCATGGAAGGCTTGAAGAGGGATTAAAAGGCTTGGAAGAGCTGCTGTGCAAAGTGATTTGATAAGGAAACTGAGGAATGGTTATCTAGCCACAGTGAGGCCCCAGCTGAGATCGCGAAACATTTCTAGTTGACCCAATCAGAGCAGTTGCATGATTTTCTCCACCTTTATTCAGCAGCACATATGGAGAACAGAAGGCAACAGCTAATAGGAATGATCCAAGTCTGAAAGCAACCAGCGATATGATAGTAGGCTAAAGACATAAGAGGACTGTCTATCTAATATACATATACTACATATATGTATTTATGTATGTATGTGTGTATATGCATATATAAATTGTGATTGTGCATTGCATACCACTTGCTTTTAAAATATATAGATAGTAAATTGTATACATTATTTTCAGAACTGTCTAGCTTGTTTCTGCTTCCTTCCAAACTTCTTTTTATTCTCTTCTGTGCAGCAAAAACATGTTTCAATGGTCCTCTTCTTTTTGCATCGCTATTGCTAACACACCTCTCCCTTTCATTCCCCCAACCTATCAACTTAGAAAAAGAGGAAAAAATCATTGCAACAAATGTGCATAGTCAAGCAAACCACATTCATAGAACTACCATGTTCGAAGATGTATGGCTCCACACCTTCTATCTATCACCTCTTTGTTACAAGGTAGATCACCTTGGAGATGCATTTGGTCATTGCACTGATCAGAGTTGTCCTTCAAAGTTGTTTTTCTTTACATAGTTGTTGTTTTCCTTGTATAAATTGCTGTGATCCTGCCCTTTGTGTCAATTCATACCACTCAAGATTCTCTGGAATCATCTTTTTTTTTGTCCTATCTAGGTTCTCTGGTCTCATGTTTGTATGTAAAATTTTATTCTCAGCTCTTGTCTTTTCATCAGAAATGGTTGAAAGGCTTCTCTTTCCACTAAAGATCCATTTCTCACCCCCATTCCCATATGCTTACACTCAACTTTGCACGGGATTCTTGTTTGCAAGTCTATGGCTTTGACTTTTGAAAATATTGTATTCCAAGATTTCTCATTTTTGGCAGAAGGTCTTAGTGTGATCCTTTTGGCAGTTCCTTGGTACTTGAACTGTTTCCTTCTGGATGCTAGCAGCATTTTTTTTCTTTGATATGGGAGCTCTGGATTTTGACTCTTTTATTCCCATAACTTTTCCTATTGAATATCCTTTTGAGAGATAATTCATAGAATCTTTCTCTTTATATTGACCTCTGGTTCTAATAATCTGACTTCTTAAAATATAGTGTCCAGGTTTTTTTTTTAAACTGTGGATTTCATGGAGTCAAATGATTCTTGAATTATCTGTCTTTGCCATGGTTTCCAGGCCAGTTGTTTCTCATATCATATGCCATATATTTTCTTTTAATTTTTCAATCTTTTGTTCTGTTTCTATGTTTCCTGCAATTTCATGAAATCATTGATTTCTATTTCACCTAGTCTACTTTTCAGGGTTTCCACTTCTCAAGTAAAATTTGCCACTTCTTTTAAGCTATTTTCTTTCACCTTTCAAATTTTTCTCAATCTCTCTTATTAGAAAAAAAAAGTATTTATGTAGTCCTTGTGGAAAATCCACGTTTTTTCTTGAACCTCTGCTTATAGGTGTTATAGATTTGCTCCATTTTTTTATTTTGATTTATTTTCTTTGGTTTCTTCATCTTTCCAGCTTTACTTTTTAAATTGGAATTTTGTGTCAGGACCATGCTCTACCCCCTGCTATACTTTTGGGTGGGTGTTCTTACCCACTTAGTCTCCCTCTGGGTCTCCTGGGTTCCTTTGATAACCTGGAATTTACATTCTTCTGGGAGGGGAAGGGAATTAAACTTGATCAAAGTAAATATAAACAGAATTTAACCTGCACAGTAAAAGACCTAGCAACTTAGACCATATAAAATAACTTCATGGAAAAATGGCAACTGAACTCAACCATGAAAGAAGATGAGGATTCAGAAAATTAGTCACAAGAAGAGTGTATTGCAAACACATGCAATGGTTTGTGCCTATGTAGGCAGGCAAGGTTCATAACGCACAGTTTGATGAATAGCTAGTAGTCCATTTCAGCTGAAACAGAGTGCATAAGGGGGAGCAATGGAATATAAGATTAGGGACATAGGTGAGATTACAACCAGACTGTAGAGCCTTAAATGACAGACTAAACTTTGTGTTTTCTTCTAGAAACAGTAGGGAGTCACTGAAGAATTTTGAGCATCAGTGTGAAATACTCAGATCTGTGCTCAAAGATTATTTTAGGAGCAGTATAGAGGATAGATTAGGAAGAAAGAGAAACTGAAGGCAAATTGGATTCATATAGTTTAACAAATGGAGCAAAGAGATTAAGTGACCTGCCCAAAATCACACAAGTAACATGTGGCAAAGTTTCACTGTTCTTTACTTCCTCATCCATGAGGATGTAAGATCTGGATCAGCACAGTAGCACAGATCTCTGCCTATAGATCCACCTCTCTTTACTTCCAAGGTTTTTGTGAAGCTCCAATGAGGCAATGTATATTAAGACTCTTTGAGAACTCCAAAACTTTCTGAAATCATTGTTTCTGAAATTCCTTTTCAATTAATGATAAATTTGTATTGCTGATTCATCATTATGACCCTTGGAATTAGTTTGTGTGATTAGTGGACAAGTCAGGGGTGCAGTCTGTACCTGGGATTAGCCCAAAGCCAACTGGCCCATGTGAAGACTGACCTCAACTTCTTTAACCCTGTACTCCAGCCAAATGAGCTAACCATCACACAGCTTACAGCCTGGGTAGTTAAGTAACCACAAAGAGTTTAGAAGTCTTCCCAAAAGTACTTCTTGTTTCAGTACTTAATCCACAGGGCACTTACCCAAGGGTTTAAATAAACCTTTGGCAGTTTTTGATGATGTTGCAGCAGAATATGTGCAGAGCTCATTTAAGTCATTTCTTGTATTATTCCCCTATGCAGGACCATAGCTAGGGCAGTGCAATTAGGGCTTTGCCCAAGGATGTCAAAAGTGTCATCCCAGGATGCATTTCCTTCTTCCATCAGTTATATCCCAGATAATCTTCTCTCTCCCTGAGCCCTCTTCCCCTTGGCCCTTGAATAGGAATTCCTAGTTATACTTTTTTTCTCCATATAGTTACGTATGAGGTGTATACTTTCCCACCCTCTTGTAAGGGAGACGTATGGAAGCTTTCCCTTTGCTCATCTCAGCATAACACTTTTCAAATACCAGTAACCTGAGAGGTTTCCTGTGTGAAAGAGAGCATTCAAAGATCTACCAGATTTAAATCTTGTATCTTTTTGCTAGAAAATGAAACACCAATGTTCAATTATGTACCCTAGATCCATGACTTGTGTCATGAAATGTATAGCATGGTAGAAAAGAAAGTAGTGAGGTCTTCATTATCTTTGGAAGTTCCTGAAGACCACATCTTATACAAGACCTTCCTGTCTTCTCCTTATTTACCCCCCCCTTCCTACACCATCTACCTCCACAAAGCATTTCTCACCAATATAAATGAATCCTTCCCAATCTCTTTTCCCTTAGAAACTCCAAATGAGTCTGTTCTATAGCATTCCTCATGCAAAGCTTTCCACATATAGATAAAAAGAAGGAAGAAGATCAAGATCAAATAACAAGAGATTGCAAAGCCTTTAAGTCTTTCTGCTATTGAAAGAAGAATGAATAATTCCAGGAAGGAGCCAGGTTGCTGCTGGCCTTCTTATCCTGGCACTGCCCTTTGTGGCTTTATTCTTCACAAAGGAAAAACTATTAAGCTGATAATCCATATCTGTAGTAACCAATGGAGAAGAAAATATTTGTTTTGTCTTACTATGTGGAATGTGACAGCATGAAATTTATATAATCTGATTTCTTCTGTTTTGATTTAAAAGAGAAGAGGGAAATAAAACACAGTTCTCAAACTGTAATTCCTGGAAATCATTTCAGTCAGAGATTTTTGTCTATGCAATAGAAAAAAAAATCAGAAACTTCCGGTAGCTCTAGGACCCATGCCAGTAGTCAGGGGATTCAAGTCTTTGCTTCCAAAGCTATGCTGTGCGTGGCAGCAAGGAGAGACCCAGTCACTATTTTTTTTTGCTGAGATAGGAGAACTATAATTAACCATAAGGCAGAAAGTATTTCACTTTCTTCTTTCTGAGAGGACAAATTAAACAGAAAAGAGAGGGGCAGGTGATTTCAACACTGAGGAGCTTGTTTGTAGAAAAAAAAATTACAGAAATCATAGACTTTGATTTAGTAGGAAACTCAGAGTTCATCTGAAACTGCCGCCTCATTTCAAAGCTGTAGAACTAAGGCTCAGTAAGGTTAAATGACTTTTTCAAGGTTATCCATGTACCAAATGATGGACTGGTGATTCAAACTCAGGACCTCTGACTCCAAATACAGTCCTCTTTTGTAATCAGTGATATTTCCTCTGTTGCTCCAAACTAATTCAAAGAATAGCTGAATACAAGGGCAGAGATTTCTGTGTAAACCTTCAAAGACAAATCTATTTGAAATCTTCCCTATTCTCTGCTTACACATTGCTATGTCTGATATTATATCTGCCATCTTAACATTCAACCCAAACTGGTAAGGGATAGAACTTTCAGCTAAGAATGACCTATTCTTTGAAACTCGTTAGAGAAAGGAGAAAGTTGAAAAACAATTTTTATAGCAAGTGTCTCTGATAAAGACTTCATTTCTCAAAATATATGAGAACTTGTCAAATTTATAAGAATACAAGTCATTCCCCAATTGACAAATGGTCAAAGGCTATGAACAGGCAGTTTCCAGATGAATAAATAAAAGCTATCTATCGTCATGTAAAAAATCCTCTAAATCACTCTTTATTAGAGAAATGCAATTTAAACAGCTTAGGTACCACCTGACACCTATCAGATTGGCTAATATGACAGAAAAGGAAAATTATAAATGTTGGAGAAGATATGAGAAAATTGGGACACTGATGCATCCTTAGTAGAATTGTGAACTGATTCAACCATTCTGGAGAGCAATTTGGAACTATGCTCAAAGGGCAATCAGTGTATAACTTTTGATCTAGCAATACCACTATAAAATCTGTATCCCAAAAAGGTCGTTAAAAAGAGGAAAAGTTACTACGTGCACAAAAGTATTTATAGCACCCTATTCATGGTGGCAAAATATTGGAAATTGAGGGGGTGCCCATCAGTTGGAAAATGGCTGAATAAGTTGTGGTATATTAATGTAATAGAATACTATTGTGCATAAGAAATTATGAGCAGGTGTATTTCAGAAAAACCTGGAAAGAATTACATGAACTGATGCAAAGTGAAGTGAACAGAACCAGGAGAACATTTTACACAGTAACAGCAACATTGTGCAATGATCAACTGTGATTGACTTAGCTCTTCTCAGCAATACAATGATAATCCAAGATAATTCTGAAAGACTCATGATGGAAAATTCTATCCACATCCAGAGAAATAACTGATGAAGTCTGAATGCAGATTGGAGCATAATGTTTTCACTTTCATTTTTTCATGTTTTTTTTAATTTTATTCTGTTTCTTCTTTCACAGCATGGCTAATGTGGAAATATGGTTTACATGACTGTATATGTATAATCTATATCAGATTGAACTCAAAATCTTATAAAAGTGAATGTTGAAAATTTTCTTTAAATGGAATTGGAAAAATACTATTTATTTTTTAAAAGAAACTTGTTCGAAATTCTTTTTGAAATTCTTAGTTCTTTTGAAGTCATTTTTTGTTTTGTGTATGTGCGTATATACACTTAATTTTCATAGTGCACCCCAATGCCTCATGGATGTAAAAGAATGAACAATTTAGATAGTCCGGTGGCCCCTGGAAAGCAAGGTGGGCATTGAGCAAGAAAGCTCCACCGTCAGCAAAGGGAAAGGGTGACAACAGGACAAAGGATCAGGCATACATTATGCTAATTGAGTCCAAGTGCAGAAACAGTAGAATTGGTGAAAATTGAAGAGGAGTATGTTATTCTATCAGACACTATTACCTATTTTCTCTGTTGTTCTATGCCAGTCAATAATAAAAGGTGATAACCAAAGGAGAAAATATAGGCAATTACTCAATGTTTGCAATACATTGCAATGATATTGGCAATATGGCCTACCTGACTTAGGGCATGAGAGTGCTTTTCTAAAATAATTTATGTTAAGAACAATTGAAATTTTTGTGGCACTCTAATGTGTTCAAAGAACTTTTACACAATTTATCCCATTTGAATCTCATAATAGCTTAATGATGTATTAGCTATTATTAACCCCACTTTTCACAGGAGAAAAAAAAATGAGTCTAAGAGATGTGAAGTGATTTTCCCAATGTCACATAGTTAGCAAGTTTCTGAAATGGGATTTAAACCCTTAGGGGCAGATAGGTGGCACGGTGGATAGAGTGCTGGGTGTATAGTAAGGAAGATTAATCCTCCTGAATTCAAATCTGGCCTCAGAAAACTTACTAACTGTGTGACCCTGGGAAAGTTACTTAACACTGTTTTCCTCAGTTTCCTCATCTGTAAAATGAGCTGGAGAAGAAAATGGCAAATCTCTCCAATATCTTTGCCAAGAAACCCACAAATGGGATCACAGAGTCAGACAAAACTGAAATAACTGAACAACAATTAGGATGCTATGTGTTCTTCCACACCTGACCCATCCAGCAATTGGGAAACAGCTTAACAAATTGGAGTTAATGAAGGTAATGGAGTATTATTGACCATCAGAAAAAAATGAATGTGAATAATTCAAGGAAACAGGAGAAGATTGCAATAATCCAATGCAAAGCAAAATAGAGTCAAGAGAACACTATACTTGATGGCTATAATAAAGTAAAAGAAAGCAACACTAATAAGCAGTAGAACTATAAACAATTTGTATTCCTTTTACATATGTCCCCAGATTCTTAGCAGAGGGACTGGCATGTGATAGGTATTCAATACATCACATCTTACCTCCTCTTAAAATAAAGGTGGAGGACCACAGATATGAAATATTGAATATGCTGTCAGATGGGCAGCTATGTCTGTTGGTATTTACTATATGCTTTTCTGGGCTGTAAGTAAGAGTTCCAAGTGGTGGGTGAAGAAAGGAAGAAGAAATGATAGTTATGTAAAATGAAATGCTTGAAAGAAACCTTTTATTAAAAGAAGAGATCTAACAACTTTCTGGAGAAACCCAGGGTATTGGAGAGAGCTCCCTACAGGAGCAGCCCATTGCACCAAAGGAAGCACCAGAAGAATGATCCACTGGGCTGGAGAGTAGTAACAAATGGCAGCCAATGGTAGCACCAAGGCAGTGACTCACAAAAGTCAGTGGATATCCAGAGGGGAATGAAGTCACAAGCAATGGCTCCCAATCAAAACTATAAGTAACAATAAAAATATTCATGTATTTCATAAAACTAATAGAAAATTAAAGTCAAGGGAAGATGCACAAAAAAACTTACTGTAAAGAATCAGCTTATAATTTATATTGTTCCTCTTCTTCATTTGCCTTATCCCTACACCCATCACTAGTAACAAGAAGAGGGAGAAAGATGAAGTAAAATTACCTGGAGATTTATTTTAGTATATTTATCTTCCTTTGCTTATGGGATATGTGCAGTCAATGTTCACATTCATGATATGATAACAGAAGGTACAGAAATAAATTCCAAGAATGATTCACAGCTGCACTATGGAAACACACCATTGGAATGGAAATTGGAGGTTTACTCCATATGTCTGAAGTAGGTATGGCATTAAGAACAATATTTTTTTTAACTCTAACACAGTACTTTTTCCATGAGGAATCACAGAATATAGAACAGATAAGTTGGAAACTCTATGGGAGAAATGGGAGACTTACTGATTAGTAGTTTCTCTTAGATAATAGTAGCTGTTTTTGTTGAGTTTTTTGAAAGTTTAAAGTCTAGAGTGTTTGGATATTAGTGTGTACATGGAATAAGAAGGTTTTCTTTATTTTGCTTATATTATACTTATCATGCTAGACATTCTGGGTAAGTAAAATACATAGTGAACAAAATATTTATCTAGCCGCTAATTTATCAGTCTGGGTCATCAGCAGAGACTGAATGACAACTTGACAATTATGTTATAGTAAGGATTCCTTTCATGTGTGATTTCTGTAGATAAACCCTGAGTTTTCAGGGAAATTTTAGAGTTCCACAATTTTCTAAGGAACTTAGAAGACTTTTATTCAGAATTCATGAGGACGTGTGATGATTGACTTTGGCACTGAGAACTCTTGGAAGAAAATGGGCATGAAGAATCATGGCTAATAAACAGAGAGGCAGTGGAATGGACCGAAATCATAGTATTGCTCCAGCCTTTCCACACACACCCTCTATTCCCCTCATTGCCCCCCCCACCCCATCCCATTACACGTATATACACTGCTCAGGTTGTTGTTGTGAACAATGGAGAGCAGGAGTTAAGAGTACAGGGCCCAGACTGAAGAAAGCTGGTGGACATGTTGGATGAGATTTGAATTACTAGGGTAGCCTGAATATTTTGTTTCTTTTCCCTTCACCATTAAAGGAAGCTGACTCAAAGACCTTATCTCAAGCTGACCCATAGGGCAATTATTTCCTGATTCCTTTATGCCCAATGAGGAAAGGGGAAAAGAAAGGGAAAGACAAGTGATTTGTCCCTCCTGGACTACTAAGTCTAAGCTGTCAATATCTATACTCTGTCCCTTAATTATTACCCCCTCCCTTTTGAATTCTTATGCATTTTCAGTTGTCTGACATTTCAAAAAAATGGTGGCCACCAAAATACACCCAGATTAATATGATTTAATTTCTGGCATGGAATAGTACTGTAAAAGAAGATTTTTTTTTTTTTTGCTTTTAAGGAGATTGAAAACATAGTTCCTATTCAATGAGAGTTGAGGGGAAATAGAAACGGCTCCCTGAATCCTCTCAGGACAGAAAAAAATATGTGTATATCATCATCATCTCTTTGAACCCATGGTAAAAAAAAACAAGGAAAAACAAGCCAACAAAATAAAAAGCCCCATAAGACTGAGGTTTAGGAATGGGGACATCACAGTCTCCAGCTGCTTCTAAGGCTATTTGATTTTGGTAATACCATAGTCAGAACCAATTTGGGACATCTCAAGACCAAGTGCAGAGACCATCAGACCACATGAAAATGAGGCCATATATGTATAGTTATTATAATTACACCCAGGGACACTATTATTATACATGAGCACTATTGCAAGTATAAACTTTCCTACACTTATCAATTTTATTTGAACTACAATAATACTGAATCCAACATTTCATGAAACACCAAGAGAATCTGTGGATACACATAGGATTGTAGAATTAATTAGCATTGGAATATTGTCTAAGAATTGCTGCAGAAGGGGTACCATATATACATACACACACGTGTGTGTATGTGTGTATACCATATATGTGTGTATGTACCATATATATGTACGTTTATGTGTGTGTATGTATGTACATATAGCTTGAAGAAAAGAGAAATGTGTCCAATTATACAAAGAATCAAGGTAAAGGCAGCTACTC
Source organism: Vombatus ursinus (assembly GCF_900497805.2). Lineage (NCBI taxonomy): Eukaryota > Metazoa > Chordata > Mammalia > Diprotodontia > Vombatidae > Vombatus > Vombatus ursinus. The sequence goes on along the minus strand of NW_020950417.1, from coordinate 3,745,204 downwards.
TCTATAAGGTATGATTTGAGGGACAGAAGGAAGGCTCTTAAAACATTTATATTTCATATAAAATTTGAATGTTAGAGAGCATTTAAGTTTTTTGAAATTTCTTCATAAAAATGTAAATTATATGGAGAGGAAAGTTAATCAATAAGGTGCTGGTTTCAAATTAACAAGAGTAACAGGGTAAGGATAACACCATGGTTGTGCAAAAGGAACATTTATTAAAGATAATGGTGGAGGGAGGTAGGAAGGTTAAATGGGGTAGCTCACACTTCTAAGAGTAGAGAGAAGTCTTGATAAACTCCCTAAAAAAGCCAACATGGAAACTTAAGGTATCATTGTCTCAATCTGTATGGAGGTTCTAGAGAGCCGAGTGGGGCAGATATTTTTATTTAGATTACTCTTAGGCAAATGAAGAGTCATGCTAGGTCACATATGCAGTTCTTACAAATGAGGGAGCTCTGTTGGTCCCTACCTTGCTAACCAGTACTGCATATAGTTCCTCTGGCTTTGACCAGGACTGACCCTGGAAAGGAACACTTCTAAAGAAAGAGAAGAGGAGAAACAGAATAAAATAAGTTATAGGTCAGTTCTTTATTGTAACTGTATTGTTATGGTGGTGTAGCTATAATGCACTCTGGAAAATATTCAACAGAATCACTTCAGCTACAAAAAAGTAGTATTCAACAAATGTTTGAGGATTGGTATAGAGGTTTACATTTGCAACTGAGAGGGTTTTTTTAAATATAAAATGGTGTTTTTAAAATGACATTTCAGTTCAACATTAAGACTCCAACTGGCTTGAGGGAAAAACAGTTTTTAGTGTCATATTCAATTACTTGTGAACACCTTTAGATGATTAAAATCAACAGGCTTCCAATGCATGTTTTCTTTTTTGTTTTTTTTTCTTGATCTTTCTTTGAAGGCGTAAAAAAATAGTATGCTTTTCTTCTAATATTGTATGCAAAGGAAAACTACAGTGAATGTAAGACAAGTTATCCTTCACTACTTTTCATATATGGCAAGGAATCATCATTTTAAATCATGGCTCTATTTTACCAGCTCAGCTTGATTTACAGGAAAAAGAAATGTGTGAGGGAAAGATAGCTTATTTTGTGCCTCATCCAGTGTCATACACCCCTGCAGGATATTAGTAAATACAAGTTTTTCCCAAAATGCAAGATTCAGTCATTCTTTAGATGTATTAATCAGAATGAATTTAATTTTTTAAATTAATTTATTTATTGTTTTCAACAATCACTTTCATATGCTTTTTAGGTTTAAATTTTTCTCCCTCTCCCTTCCCCCCTCCTTCCCCAAGATGGCATGCCATCTGGTATAGGCTCTACACATACATTCCTATTAAACATATTTTCACATTAGTCATGCTGTAAGGAAGAATTAGAACCAATAGGAGAAACCACTTGAAAGAGGAAAAAAAACAACAGAAGAGGAAAAAAAAAACTAGCAAATAGTATGCTTCGATCTGCATTCAAACTCCATATTTCTGTCTCTGGATATGGACAGCATTTTCCATCATGAGCCTTTTGGAGATTTCTTAGATCCTTACATTGCTGAGAGGGACTAAGTCTATCAAAGTTACTCATCACACAATGTGGCTGTTAATGTGTACATTGTTCTCCTGGTTCTGCTCATTTCCCTCAGCATCAGACCATACAAGTCTTTCGAGGTTTTTGTGAAGTCGACCTGATCAACATTTCTTACAGCACAATAGTATCCTATTACATTCGTATACCACAACTTGTTCAGCCATTCCCCAATTTATGGGCATCCTCTCAATTTCCAATACTTTGCCACCACAGAAAGAGTTGCTATAAGTATTTTTGTACATGTGAGTCTTTTTCCCATTTGTATGATCTCTCTGGGATATAGCCCTAAAAGTGCTATTGCTGGGTCAAAGGGTATGCACATTTTTATAGCCCTTTGGGAATAGTTCCAAATTGCTCCCCAAAATAGCTGGATCATTTCACAACTCCACCAACAATGCATTAGTGTTCCAATTTTCCCACATCTTCTCCAACATTTATCATTTTCTTTTGTCACGTTGGCCAATCTGATAGGTGCCATATGGTACCTCAGAGTTCTTTTGATTTGCATTTCTCTAATCAATAGTGATTTAGAGCATTTTTTCATATGACTATAGATGGCTTTAATTTCTTCATCTGAGAACTGCCTGTTCATATCCTTTGACCACTCATCAATTGAGGAATGACTTGTATTGTTATAAATTTGACTTAGTTTTCTATATATTTTAGAAAAAAGGCCCTTACCAGAGATACTGGTTGTAAAATTTCTTTCCCAGTTTTCTGCTTCCCTCCTAATCTTGGTTGCATTGGTTTTGTTTATGCAAAAACCATTCAATTTTATATGATCAAAATTATCCATTTTCCATTTCATAATGTTCTCTGTCTCCTGTTTGGTCATAAATTCTTCTGTTCTTCATAAATCTGACAAATGAACTATTCCTTGGTCTTCTAGTTTGCTTAGAGTATCAGCCTTTATATCTAAATCATGAACCCATTTTGACTTTATTTTGGTATATGGTGTAAGATGTTGGTCTATGCCCAATTTCTGACACACTCTTTTCCAGTTTTCCCAGCAGATTTTGTGAAAGAGTGAGTTCGTATACCAGAAGCTGGGGTCTTTGGGTTTATCAAACAGTAGATTACTATATGTGTCTTGCATACCTAACCTATTCCACTGATCCACCACTCTGTTTCTTAGCCAATACCAAGTATTTTTGATGATTGCTGCCTTATAATACAATTTAGGATCTGGAACAGCTAGGTCACCTTCCCCTGCATTTCTTTTCATTAGTTCCCTTGATATTCTGGATCTTTTGTTATTCCAAATGAATCTTGTTATTATTTTTTCTAGCTCTATAAAATAATTTTTGATAGTTTGATTGGTATGACACTGAATAAGTAAATTAACTCAGGTAGAAATGTCATTTTTATTATATTAGTCCAACCTATCCATGAGCAACTGGTGTTTTTCAAATTATTTAGATCTGATTTTATTTGTGTGAAAACTGTTTTGTAATTGGGTTCATATAGTTCCTGAGTTTGAACAGCAGTCGTGATAATGGACATCCTTGTTTCACCCCCAATCTTATTGGAAATGTTTCTAGCTTATCCTCATTACATATGATGCTTGCTGAAGGTTTTAGGTAAATGCTATTTATCATTTTAAGGAAGACTCCACTTATTCCTATTCTCTCTTGTGTTTTTAGTAGAAGTGGGTGGTGTATTTTGTCAAAAGCTTTTTCTGCATCTATTGAGATGATCATGTGGTTTCTGATAGTTTTGTTGTTGATATGATTAATTATGTTGATAGTTGTCCTAATATTGAACCAGCCCTGCATTCCTGGTATAAATACTACTTGGTCATAGCTTATTGTTCTTGTGATAAGTTGTGGTAATCTATTGGGCAATATTTTATTTAAAATTTTTGCATCTATATTCACTAGGGAAATTGATCACTAATTTTCTTTCTCTGTTTTGACTCCTTCCAGTTTAGGTATCAGCATCATATTTGTATAATAAAAAGAATTTGCTAAGACTCCTTCTTCACCTATTTTCCCAAATAATCTATAAAGTATTGGAATTAATTGTTCTTTAAATGTTTGATAGAATTCACTTGTAAATCCATCTAGCCCTCCAGATTTTTTCCTAGGGAGTTCATCAATGGCTTGTTCAATTTCTTTTTCTGAGACAGCGATATTTAAAAATTTTACTTCCTCTTCTGTTAATCTGGGCAATTTATATTTTTGTAAATATTTATCCATTTCACTAATATTGTCAAATTTATTGGCATACAGTTGGGCAAAATATTATTATTTTAACTTTTTCTTCATTGGTGTTGGATTCATCCTTTTCATTTTTGATACTGGTAACTTGGCTTTCTTCTTTCTTTTTTGTTAAATTAAATTAAACAAAGGTTTATCTATTTTATTTTTTTCATAAAACCAGCTCTTAGTTTTATTTATTAGTTCAATAGTTGTCCTAATTTCAATTTTATTAATCTCTCCTTTGGTTTTCAGTATTTTTAATTTGGTATTTAATTGAGGATTTTTAATTTGTTCCTTTTCTAACCTTTTTAGTTGCATGCCCAATTTATCGATTTCCTCTTTTCCTATTTTATTCATGTAGCATTTAAAGATACAAAACTTGCCTTAAGAACTGCTTTCATTGCATCCCATAAGGTTTGGTATGTTATCTCATTATTCTCATTCTCTTGGATGAAGTTATTGATTGTTTCTATGACACGCTGTTCGACTCACTCATTCTTTAGGACTAGATTATTTAGTTTGCAATTAGTTTTTAGTCTATCTTTCCCTGACCCTTTATTACATGAAATTTTTATTGTATCATGATCTAAAAAGAATGCATTTAATATTTCTGTCTTTCTGCACTGGATTGTGTATGCCCTAGCACATGGTCAATTTTTGTGTAGGTGCCATGGACCTTTTCATCACAAAGGTTTGGAAGTCCCCTATTTCATTGAATTTCCATCTTCTCCTCTAGAAGATTATGCTCATTTTTGCTGGTCATAATCCAACCTCCTTTGCCTTAGGTAATATCATATTCCAAGCCCTCTGTTCTTTTAATGTAGAAGCTGCAAGGTCCTTTATAATCCTGACTGTGGCTCCATGATATTTAAATTAATTCTTTCTGGTGCTTGCAGTATTTTGTCTTTGACTTGATAATTTTGGAATTTTGCTACAATATTCCTTGGTTTTTTCAATTTGGGATCTCTTTCAGGAGGTGATTGGTGGATTCTTTTGATGACTATTTTACCCTCTGGTTCTAGGAACTAAGGGCAATTTTTCTTGATGATTTCCTGAAAGATACTGTTCAGGATCTTTTTTCATCATGGCTTTAAGGTAGACCAGTTATTTTAAAATTCTCTCTCCTGGATCTACTTTCTAGGTCAGTTGTTTTATCAATGAGGTATTTTACATTTTCTTCTATTTTTTTCATTCTTTTGATTTTGTTTGACTGATTCTTGATGTCTAATAGAGTCAATAGCTTCCATTTGCCCAGTTCTAATTTTTAACAAATTGTTTTTTTTTTATTGGACTTTGTACTTCCTTTTCCATTTAGCCCATTTTACTTTTTAAGGAATTATTCTCTTCAGTGAGTTTTTGTGCCTCCTTTTCACTTGACCAATTCTACTTTTTAAGGAGCTGTTTTCTTCAGTGTATTTTTTCTCCATGTGGCCAATTGTATTTTTTAAAGACTTGTTTTCTACAGTTAATATTTGTCCTTCCTTTTCCAAGCTATTGACTGTCTCTTGCATATCTCTCATTTCTTTTCCCAATTTTTCTTCTACCTGTCTCATTTTACTTTTAAAATCCTTCTTGAGCTCTTCTAAGAAGCCTTTTTGGGCTTCATACCAGTTCATATTCCTTTTTGAGGTTCCAGATCTGGATTTGTTGACAATGTTGTCCTCTTCAGAATTTCTGTCTTGATCTTCACTGTTCCCATAGTAAAAATCTATGGTCATTGTCCATTTCTGCTTTTTGCTTGTGGTGTTTGCCTATTTCCTGGCTTTTAAAGTTGAGTTCTACTCCTGAAGCACAGGGAGCACTGACCCGAGCTTCTTATACTGGGGACCTGGGGTCTGGTCATTGGATTTGTGTTCTGGGGCCTCAGGTGCTGGCAACTGGAGGCTGTAGGAGTCTGGCAGCTTACCTGGTGCTAAGCTGGGGTCAGCAACACTGAAGCTTGTTGGGGGGTGGGGGGAGGTCTGGCCCTTTGAGGATGCCTGCTCACCCAGAGTTGTGCTTCCTGGAGCTGTACTGAAGCACAGGAAGTTTTGGCTGCTGGAGGATGCCTGTCCACTGGCACATGAGGTGATTTTCTAAGCTGGAGATTACTGGTTCCCCTGCCTATGCCAAGGCACTGCCAAGGTTGGGGGGGAGTTCTGTTGTTGGCACTTGCTTGCTCGACTACCCTGGGGCTCAGGATATTCCCTTGTTTGCCAAGATGGGGCCTGCTGCTGGTTTGCTGGAACACCCCCCAGTCCTCTGCTACTACACTTCTACCAGAGCAAGAAGAACCTTTCCTGATAACCTCCTAAGCCTCCTGGGCTGCAAGACTGCTACACCCTGTCTTTCTGCTGGCTCAGCTGTTCCAGGGGTTTTCTTGGGGTGATATTTTCTGAGGTTTTACAGGTTAATAAGGGAAACTGATAACAACTTACCTCCACCATCTTGGCCCCTGAAACTGTTGGGTAGCTGATTCTTGGCTGTAATCCAAGCTTCTTTGCCTTAAGGAAAATCATATTCCAAGCCCTCTGATCCTTTAATGTAGAAGCTTCTAGGTCCTGTGTAATACTGACTGTGGTTCCACAATATTTAAATTATTTCTTTCTGTCTGGTTGCAGTATTTTCTCCTTCATCTGATAATCCTGGGATTTGACTACAATATTCTTTGGCTTTTTCAATTTGAGATCTCTTTCAGGAGGTGATTGATGAATTCTTTCGATAACTATTTTACCCTCTAGTACTTTGGGGCAGTCTCTCATGATAATTTCTTGAAATATGTTGTCCAAGTTCTTTTTTGATCATGACTTTCAGGCAGATCAATAATTCTTAAATTGTCTCTCCTGGATCTATTTTCCAGGTCAGCTGTTTTTTCCAATGAGGTATTTTATATTTTTTCCTAGATTTTCATTCTTTTGATTTTGTTTGACTGTTTCTTGATGTCTTGTAGAGCCATCAGAGTCACCTAGAATTGCTCAATTCTAATTTTTCAGGAATTATTTTCTTCAGTTAGCTTTTGTATCTCCTTTTTTATTTGACCAATTCTACATTTTAAAGAGTTATTTTCTTCAGTGGATTTTTTTTCATATTTGGCCAACTGTCTTTTTTAAGAAATTGGTTTCTTCAGTTAATATTTGTCCTTCCTTTTCCAAGTTGTTGACTCTCTCTTGTATACCTCTCATTTCTTTTCCCAATTTTTCTTCTACCTCTCTTATTTTATTTTTAAAATCCTCCTTGAGATCTTCCAAAAAAAGGTTTTTGGGGTTTGACACAAATTCATATTCCCATTTGAGGTTTTAGATGTAGGTATACTAACAATATTTTCTTCCTGAATTTGTGTTTTGCTCTTTCCTCTCACCATAGTAATTATCTATGGTCAATGCTCTGTTTTGGTTCTTGCTCATCTTGTTTGCCTATTTCCTGACTTTTAAAGTTGAGCTCTCCTGCAGGAGCACAGGGGTGACTGTCCCAAGCTTCTTGTACTGGGGACCAGTGGTCTGGTCACAGGTTTTGTGTGCTAGGGCTTCAGGTGCTGCCAGCTGCAGGATTTAAGGATCTGGCAGCTTACTTGGTGCTAAGGTGGGTTGCTAGTGGTGGCGTCTGTCATATGCTGAGGCCAGATGGGGCTTTTCTGCATTTCCCTGGGGCTATACTGAAGCACATAGAGGTCTTGCTGTTGAAGGACACCTGCCTCCCCACCCCCAGGTCTGCACTGATGGAGCACAGAGAGGTCCAACTGCTCTGGAATGCCTGCCCAACCAGGACTGTGCTAAAATATGTGGAGGTGCTCAGAGGTCCTCCTGCTGGATCACCTGGCTATGCTAAAGCACATGGGGGGTTCTGGTATTGGCATTTGCCTACTACACCTCACTGGGGTTCAGGATCTCCTGCTAGTTTGCTGAGGTGGGACTTGCTGCTGGCTTACTGGGATGCTTCCTGTCCTGGAATGTATTCCCTTTTTACCTGAATGAGATGGACCTTCCTTGGCAATCTTCCAAGTTTCCCAAACTAAAAGATTGTTCCACTCTGTCTTTCTACTGGCTCTGTTGTTCCAGGATTTTTTTCTGGGGTGCTATTTCTTTGGGTTTTTTTAGAGGTCAGTAAGGGATAGTGACAGTGATATACTGCTTACTCTGCCATCTTGGCTCTCAGAAGTCCCTAGCTATATTTTAGGAGGAATTTTTGCATTATACGTCTTCTGGGTTGCCTTCCAACTCTAAGATTCTTGATATCATTAAGTACCCAGTATGATATTAATGATTCTTCTGTGAAACTTATTAAATAAGTGATGTTATTGGATGTCTCATTTTTAATCCTATTCTGAAATCAAGTTTGATTATTGGTACAATGCTAATACTACAAATTAGAGTACTTTTTAATCTGACATGTAAACAGATTCAAATAGATGAGCTTTTTCCCCCAACCATCCTCATAGGACAAAAGTGATCCTACAACCCAAGAATACAAAAAGAACCACCAACAGTGACAAGCTTAGCAATCAGCAACTACTAAACTGGAAAAAGTCTAAAACTGGAATCTGGGTGTAAATAACTGCCTGTCAGCCTTATCTTTTGGGCCAGCCAAACATGTTCAAGTCATGACTCTGTCAGCAGTTTAAATATTTCCTTGTTAAAATAACAGATCAGATTTGAGGTCACCTATCACTTCCATTAAAACTGCTTTAGTTGGGTGCTTATAAAATCTGCTCACACTACATTATTTCAGCTGGCAAACAAGTCACACAATATAGCATTTCAAGAATTCAAGAATTCCCACTGTCTTCATTTGCTTGTCCAGGCCTCTTGCCATTCTATCCCAGACCAATTGAACTCAGTCAATTTCTTCATTTTTAAGCTATGTCAAAGCTAGTATCTCTTTGTTCTACATTTTGATCCCCACCACCTCATCTCACTTCATCTTTGGATAGCATACTTCGTTGTTATTACTTCCAAGATACATAATGAGCCATTCCTCATCTTAATTAATTGCAGAACCATTTGTCACTGAGAAGATAACACATTCTTGATAAAGTAATTTGGCTGCCTCATAAAATAGATTTATCACTTTCTGTCTACAGCAGAGCATCCCCATACATCTCCAGCCATCCAACATCATACACGGCCTATTCTGTGGCTTCCTTCAGGGTGAAGTAGCTATTTTCCCTGAACCACTAAGGATATTCCATTAAAACCATCCACTAACTTTCATCATGAACCTCAACATGCCAGAAGTCACCATGAAGTAAGTAATGAAATGGTACTCTAGGTACATGGAAAATTGAAAGTTTAAGCAATCTCTACCAGTGACTGGCCAAACTCTTAAGGAAAGACAACATTGAAATTGCTATGTATTTCTCAAAAGGGGCTGGAGACTATATAATAAAGCTCATTATGTGTGATGCTCACCTTAGCTGCAAAATAAAACTCTATTGTCTGGCAAAAGAGATCCACTTCTCATGAAAATAGAAAGGTCGTTGTTGTTATTGTTTTTTTGTTTGTTTTTTTGTTTTGTTTTTGTTTGTTTTTGTTGTTGTGTTGGTTTTATTTGTTTTTGGTTTTGGTTTTGGTCTTTTTTTGTTTTGTTTTGTTTTTTGGTTTTTTTTCAGTGAGGCAATTGGGGTTAAGTGACTTGCCCAGATTCTCACAGCTATGGAGTGTTAAGTGTCTAAGGCTGGATTTGAACTCAGGTCCTCCTGACTCCAGGGCTGGTGTTGTTGTTATTGTTTTTAATTCTCTTACTGAGTTAAGCAGTTTTGGATTTTGAGAAAGAAAATGAGGAACAAAAATAAACTGAGAGATTCTTAGTTTCCAACAAGGGCAAGTTTGACTCAACTTGCACTCTGTGAAATTTGCCAAGTTCCCCAAAGTCATAAAGAATGGACTAGATCTACCAAGCAGGCCAACTTCCATGATGCTAAGGCATTAGGCAGGGTTCCCCTGAAGGCACTGGGCCATTGCTACTCCCTCCTCATGACAGAGAAATAAAAAATGTACTAGGTGTCAGTCACACAATTGAGAGAGTATGAGCACATTTGCCTTGAGGGGCATTCTTATCCTGTCTCTCAAGAATGGGGAACCAATTTTTTCTATTCAGGAATATACTGAAAAAAATAATTTGAAAGATATATTCAATAATCAACTTGTCAAAGATTTTTGTGCTGGGCACATACATAAGCCCTTAATAAATGTTTTACATATATTTGATCTATCTGTCCATAGAAATTAAAGTGAAAGCTCTAATCAGTTCAACTGACTTGCTTTGAAATTTTAAAACAGGCCTCATGCACAAAATTGTATTAAATAAATATTAAATACTAAAAATATATTTTGGTTTCCTATTATGAGAAGGAGAAGTGAGAGGGGATTGAGCAGAAGGAAAGTGATTGGTGAGGTTGGGGAAAAAACAACAAAGAAACCATGGATATATAACAAAGTAATATGGATAAACAGAGAGTCGCAGGGAAGATGAGGAGGAGAAGACAGATAGAAGAAGAGAGAAACAGAGAGACAGAAACAGAGGTTTAGTGGATTTTGAGATGAAAGTTAATTGGAGATGAAACTTAGCTAACTATTTGCTTAGACTGTGGAAATCAAGCCAGCCTCCTAACACTCCTCTAGAGAGTAGTAACTACACAATTAGGTGGCAGAATGGATAGGGCACAGGGCCTGGAATCAGGCGGACTCATTTTTGTGAGTTTAAATCTGGTCTCAGACACTTACTAGCTGTGTGGCCCTGAGCAAGTCACTTAACCCTGTTTGCCTCATTTTCCTCACCTATAATATGACCTGGAGAAGGAAATGGCAAACCACTCCAATATCTTTGTCAGGAAAACCCCAAATAGGGTCATGAAGAGTCAGGCATGATTAAAAAATGACTGAACAACAACAACAACACCTTTTAAAAACTATAATTTGAAATGTTAACTGGCAGGCTATCCTGTTTGCTGACAGCTCTTCAGTTTCTCTAATGAGGCTGGTAGATAAATGATAAATGACTTCAGGGAAGTAAAACCTCTGATATTTCTCCACTGCCAAGTACCTTAACACTATACTCTTAGGCCTATTCAAGGCTTTCCTTTCCAAACTAATCTTCCGCTATTCCTCCACATAAACTCTAGGTCAAAAAAAAAAACCCTACTATTTACCTAACAGGCCTTGCACATTTTCTATTTCTTAAATCTCATAATTTCTCTCTCTTGTAATGTCCTTTTTGCTATCTCTGCTTATTCTTTTTTTTAACATGTGTTTTTAAAACTTGGGGTTACAAATTTTCCCCTTTCCTGCCTTCCCACCCACCCTCATTGAAAAAGCAAGCATATCAATACAGGTTATAGATGTGTAGTCATGCAAAACACTTCCGTAGTAGTCATGTTGTGAAAAACTAAGTATATTTCCCTTCATCCTATCCTACCCCCCATTTATTCTATTCTCTCTTTGGACCCTGTCCCTCCTCAGAAGTGTTTGCTTCCGATTATTCCCTCCCCCAATCTGCCCTCCCCTCTATCAACCCCCTGCTCTCTTGGCCCCTTCCCCCTTTATTTTCCTGTAGGGTAAGATAGATTTCCATACCTCATTATGTATGTTATTCCCTCCTTAAGCCAAATCCTACTAGAACAAGATTTACTCATTCCCTCTCACCTTCCCCCATTTCCCCTCCACTGTAAAACCTTTTTGTCTGTTTCATGTAAGATAATTTACCCCATTCTACTTCTCCTTTTCTCCTTCTCCCAGTATAATCCTCTCTCATCCCTTAATTTTATTTCCCAGATATCACCCCTTCATCTTCAACTCACCCTGTGCCCTCTATCTATCTATCTATCTATCTATCTATCTATCTATCTATCTATCTATCTATCTAT